>NC_084548.2:52957500-53197500 GCF_033978685.3 Nerophis lumbriciformis
ACATGAATTTCAAGCAGGGGGGCCTGTTTAGGGTGGTAGAGTTGGGACAATTCCAGTGGTCCCTCGATTGGCAGCATTGTTTTGCCATGGGGCCCAGAATTTCAGCGCACATGTTTTTAAGAAAACTATGACCAAAGAGCTCTCAGGCCAAAAAAGATAAAAGCAGTAAAAACAATAAAACAGCAAATAATCTGATATACAGTAATAAGATGACAGAAAGGTTTTACTGAAGATAAAAAACCATGGTGCAAGACTTTAAAAAAAATTAGGCTGGGTCACAAAACAATGCAAGTGCACTATGAAGTGTTACGTTCTTTGTTGTTCTCCAACCCTACGGAGCCCCTAAAGGGACATGGAGGGGAAAAAATGTTTTGCGAGATCTCGCAAAAGTTTTTTTTCCTATGTCAGTGAACCGGAAGTTAAACAGACACAGCGATGGTGAACCGGACATGAAACAGACACAGCGATGGAGGAGCTGGAGCATGCGGGCCTACCCATGCTCCTGATGGGTCGTGGTTAGGGCCTTGCATGGCAGCTACCGCCATCAGTGTGTGAATGTGTGAATGTGGAAATAGTGTCAAAGCGCTTTGCGTACCTTGAAGGTAGAAAAGCGCTTTACAAGTATAACCCATTTTACCATTTAAAAAAAAAAAGTTTTACTATATGTAATTGGTGTAAATAAAGGTGTGAAAAAATGTTTTTTTATTACCATTTTTTATGAGCTTTATTAATTTTATTATTAGTTCTGTTACGTCTTTTGGGGCGCATTGCTGCGCTGGTAGAGTTCCTTCCAATGCAGAAGACAAGCAGGAGTAGCGTCCAGTTAAGATTAAGTATTGTAATAAATAAAATGCAGGACAAAAATACAAAACTGAGGACGCTAGCAAGCGTGGAGCTAAACAAAACACAAAATGTCACCAAGGTTGAAAAACAAGGAATGCTAGGATGGCGTGGGCAGAGCCAGAGGCGAAGCAGGCGGCTCGTCTGTCGGCGTGGGCGGAGCCAGAAGCGAAGCAGGCGGCTCGTCTGTCGGCGTGGGCGGAGTCGGAGGCGAAGCAGGCGGCTTATATGTCGGCATGGGCGGAGCCAGAGGCGAAGCAGGTGGCTCGTCTGTTGGCGTGGGCGGAGCCAGAGGCGAAGCAGGCGGCTCGTCTGTCGGCGTGGGCGGAGCCAGAGGTGAAGCAGGCGGCTCGTTTGTCGGCGTGGGCGGAGCCAGAGGCGAAGCAGGCGGCTCGTCTGCCGGCGTGGGCGGAGCCAGAGGCGAAGCAGGCGGCTCGTCTGTCGGCGTGGGCGGAGCCAGAGGCGAAGCAGGCGGCTCGTCTGTCGGCGTGGGCGGAGCCAGAGGCGAAGCAGGCGGCTCGTCTGTCGGCGTGGGCGGAGCCAGAGGCGAAGCAGGCGGCTCGTCTGTCGGCGTGGGCGGAACCAGAGGCGAAGCAGGAGGCTCGTCTGTCGGCGTGGGCGGAGCCAGACGCGTAGCAAGCGGCTCGTCAGTCGGCGTGGGCGGAGCCAGAGGCGAAGCAGGCGGCTCGTCTGTCGGTGTGGGCGGAGCCAGAGGCGAGGCAGGCAGCTCGTCTGCCGGCGTGGGCGGAGTCAGAGGCGAGGCAGCCGGTTTGGCTGCCGGCGTAGGCGGAGTCAGAGGCGTGGCAGGCGGCTCGTCTGCCGGCGTGGGCAGAGTCGGAAGCGTGGCAGGCAGCTTGTCTGCCGGCGTGGGCGGAGTCAGAGGCAAGGCAGGCAGCTCATCCGATGTGATGGGCGGGGCCAAAGCGGTAGGTGGCTGCAGAACTGAACAGGACTGTTCCTCCCTCTCCAGTTCCTTCAGCACCCCCTGGTACCATCCGTCCATCCACTCTGCGCTGTACTTATCTGGCGGGTCCAACTTGCTTTGCGACACTGGAGCAGGAAGTGGGGCCGAAGCTGACAGCGCCCCGGCTGAAGGAGAGGCAGGCAGCAACCTCAGTGGAAGGAGGTCTGCTTGCCCCGCTGACACGTTACCAGCACTGCCCTCCCCCCCCTCAGGAAGCAGATTCCAGATGCTAGAGTGGGGGGGGGGGGGGGCGCTTGTGCGAGTTCGGCGGGAGCAGAGGGCAGAGGCGGGTGGGCTCTAGGAAGCCTGGGAATTGGCCTTGTGCGTGTGCGCGGCTCGCACTCGTCTGGACACGTGCCTGCAGGTGGTGTCTGAGGGGAGGAGAAGCCGCACGGGAAGAGCCTAGTAGTCAACGTTGGCGGAAAAGTGTCCGACTTGTACCTCTTCTGCGCAAGCGTATGCGCTGCGCCGGGCCACTGCCGGAGCCTTCGCGTACCAGGTGGTGTGACGTCACCGCACGACGGGCACGAGTCTTGGCGGCACTTGACGAGATCCCAAGCATTGTATACAGCAGAAAGGTGGGAGTTGATCATACCAGGATTAAGCTGACAGGTCGATGGAGACGTAGTGGATCCTGACTGGGTCGGGTGAAGGGAAGATGCCTGTGGGCAAAGTGCTGAGGAGGACGTCCGGGTAGCTTGAGAGTGGGGGAGAAAACGGGTCTCTGCTTCTGTCAACTTAGCCATAAGCTGCTACCATAGCGTCGGCCGCCAGATCTTCGGACAGCTCGGCTTTGTCACGTATTCCCACGGCTGGGTGTCCGCTTGGAGATCCAGGAGGATACCTTGTTTGTCTTTGTTGGACAGGAACACTTCGTCTGGATGGGTCAATCTGTTACGCCTTCTGGGGCGCATTGCTGCGCTGGTAGCGTTCCTTCCAATGCAGAAGACAAGCAGGAGTAGCGTGCAGGTAAGATTAAGTATTTTAATAAATAAACACAGGACAAAAATACAAAACTGAGGACGCTAGCAAGCGTGGAGCTAAGCAAAACACAAAATGTCACCAAGGGTGAAAAACGAGGAATGCTAGTATGTACAAAATCACTACAGCGAGGAGATAAACCAGGAGAACGTAAATGTTGCCTACAGCAAACATTGACCCAGCAGCTACTGCTGGGTGACAGGAAACTATAAAGGGGAGTGATTAATCAAAACACCTGGTGGGAACACTAATTGCAAAACATAGACAGGTGAGGAGAATCAGTGCCCATGGAAACCAACAGAAAACAGGGAAAGACGGTGCACCCAGGAAACAGACTAAAACAGAAAAACTACCAAACATAAATCATGCCATGACCCGGGTAACGGATCATGACAAGTTCTTCCTTATCTGTGATTTTTCTAGGCTGATTCTCAAATCCTAACACTGGGCGATTATGGCAAAAAATAAAATAAAACATACATTTGTTTTATATATACATTGTTTTTAACCTGGCAATGTTAAAGCATCTGTGATAAAAACCAAATAAACTACGGATTAGTTTAGCATTTTATTAATATTCAAAGTAAATAAAGTAAACTAAATAAGAAAAAGCGGTAACACTTTAGTATGGGGAACATATTGTAAGTAACAAAGACTTAATTTAGAGTTATTTGGACACCAGGTGAACATATTGTAAGTAACAAAGACTTAATTTAGAGTTATTTGGTTAGGGTTGGGGTTGAGTTTAGGGTTAGGGTTAGTAATGGTGAATATGTTCACCATACTAAATTGTTACCGGCTTACTGGTTGTATAATAAGGCCATGCAGAATAAGGTATTAATAATGACTAATTAAGAGCCAATATATTACTAATTTCCATGTTAATAAGCAACTAATTAATAGTGAATATGTTCCCCATACTAAAGTGTTACCGAAAAAGCACAATAACATAGTGCACCAATACATTTGAGTTTGCATGCTTCCAGGTAAAAGAAAGCACAAACACACAAAGATGCATCAGTTATTATTTCAACACCGGGGCTCCAACTATACTATCAGAAGCTGTCAAGTTATCTTGAATTTACCGAGAAAAATCAGTGCTCGCGTCCACCACTTGCACCATCTTATATTCACCCTGTCTCTATATATACAATCTACCATCTCTGTCTTTCCTCCACCACTTGTTTCTCCCAGTGTAAGGCTTCTCCATTTCAGGATGCCCCACCTCTAAACCAGGACTCTCACAACCCCATCCGTGTGTGTGTATGCAGGTGTGTGTTTTTATGCACACCGTGACCCAAGAAAGGGGAGGGGATTAAACTATGTTCGGTTCGGTTTGAAGGGAAAGGGATTAGTGGCACACAGACACTGATTAAAGCTTTCCAGCCTGCTATGGTCCCATTAATACGATCTTAATCACAATGCTTTATCCCTCAATCTAGCTTCTATGGATCAGGACTTTTTCATTTTAGCAACAGCCACTGTTGTTTGGGCCGTGGCTTAAGTATGCACCACACAGACCATAAAAAAAAGGCAAGCGGACGTGCAGAACATAAGAAATTGTATGGCTATATGGCTGTATTATTATTATGAGGAAAAGAAATAAAACTCGAAGCATCACTGAGTGGCTTTGATCAGATATTTGACATGACCTCTGTCTCCCAGGGGGCTTTGCCACAAGTGACACTCTGCTGTCACCACAAAGAAACCATTCAGCCTCTCACTGTTGTTCCGTCTGTAAAGCACTACCTGTACAGTGTAGTTGGAACACATTGGATTTGTAAAGAGAAAAACAACTGCGGAGATTATTCTAACGAGGGGAAATTCCATTTCAACAACTGTTGTTGGCATTGACAGTAGGATTGCTCGTTTGCATCTCAACAGGTTTTTTTTTCACTACGATCCTTTCCCAGCCATACCTTCCTGGTGTTGGAGTAAAAGTATTTAAGGTTTTTTTCACCAGTCGCAAGACTAGATCTGATCAGTCTAAGACTGTCTACACTAAGCCAGATAACCCCTTAAAGGGGAACATTATCACAATTTCAGAAGGGTTAAAACCATTAAAAATCAGTTCCCAGTGGCTTATTTTATTTTTCAAAGTTTTTTTCAAATTTTACCCATCACGCAATATCCCTAAAAAAAAGCTTCAAAGTGCCTGATTTTAACCATCGTTATATACACCCGTCCATTTTCCTGTGACGTCACACAGTGATGCCAATACAAACAAACATGGTGCATAGAACAGTAAGGTATAGCGACATTAGCTCGGATTCAGACTCGGATTTCAGCGGCTTAAGCGATTCAACAGATTACGCAAGTATTGAAACGGATGGTTGTAGTGTGGAGGCAGGTAGCGAAAATGAAATTGAAGAAGAAATTGAAGCTATTGAGTCATATCGGTTTGAACCGTATGCAAGCGAAACCGACGAAAACGACACGACAGCCAGCGACACGGGAGAAAGCGAGGACGAATTCGGCGATCGCATTCTAACCAACGATTGGTATGTGTTTGTTTGGCATTAAAGGAAACTAACAACTATGAACTAGGTTTACAGCATATGAAATACATTTGGCAACAACATGCACTTTGAGAGTGCAGACAGCCCATTTCAGGCACGCTAAGAACATATATTTTTCCACGATTTTAGCACTCAGGTTAACCATACCTAAATAGACACAAAATACTGCATTACACAAGACTAACCGAATGTACTCGAACGATTGAAAAAAATAAATGTTTTTAAGCTAACTTATTGGTAAACACAGTTTATGTATAATAATTTACGTAAAACCGCGAGTAATGAATAAAGTTGTCATCAATTAATATATTCTGTAGACATACCCTAATCCGCTCTCTTTTCCTGAAAGCTGATCTGTCCAGTTTTGGAGTTGATGTCAGCAGGCCAGGGAAGCTAGGGTCGATGTTCTTCTCTTGATCATCTTCGATGGCATAAGGGACGGTTGCCATCTCTGTCGTAGCATAGCTTTCGTCGGTAAAGTGTGCGGAACAAACGACTGACCATTTCGTCGGCTTTCCCCACACCCTCGTATTTTTAACAACTTTCGTCCAATTTCTTGCCACTTTCGCATCTTTGGGCCGCTGGTGCAACTTGAATCCGTCCCTGTTCGTGTTGTTACGCCTTCCGACAACACACCGACGAAAGTGAGAAAATGGCTGATTGCTTCTCGATGTGACGTCACGTTGTGACGTCATCGCTCCGAGAGCGAATAATAGAAAGGCGTTTAATTCGCCAAAATTCACCCATTTAGAGTTCGGAAATCGGTTAAAAAAATATATGGTCTTTTTTCTGCAACATCAAGGTATATATTGACGCTTACATAGGTCTGGTGATAATGTTCCCCTTTAATAAAAATCGGATCAAAATCAAACCTACTGAAACGTTTTGTGGACTGATGCGTGTGTACATTTATAATTTGACAACACATTGACAACCTCAAATAAACGAATGCCAGATGTCAACTCTCCATTCTTAAAATTGTCTCCTTTCCATGTTTTGTTACTTACTGACGACACATGCGCACGCATTGATACGATATTCACATTCACATGAAAAGCCCTGTCTTGTAATCTTTTACCCAAAGTTAATTTACATGCTTTATTCCCATTGACTCGCCGGTGTATTTATTTCAGGGGAATAATTCACACGCCCCCTTACATTGTTTTTTTTTTTGTTTTTTGGGGGGAAAACAGCACAAAAGAAGGTGTGGGCCAGCTAACTGTGTCGGTACTTTTCTCACAGGCTGCGTGTGTAAAGCTATGTGTCACTCTTATATGCCAGGGCTGACACTCGGGAGCAAAGAGGACAAACTTTTGAATGCGGAGCAAGGACCTCCGTCACCTCTCCTGCCCTCGGCCTCTCTTTCGCCTTCCCTCAGCACACTGATCCCCTTTTCTCTCTGCCATCGCACTCGCATGCTCTCACTCTCCTCTTTCTCCCCTCCCAAATTGGCCCAGCTGTCCGTGTGCCTCCCCGCCGCTCCCCCAGCTGTCTGCCCTCCCCAAAACTAGAGAACCCCACAACAATACGGGTCACAGGTCAAGAGAAAGAACAGGCTGCGCTCACAAAAGACCAGTGGCGCCCTGCAAAACAATCATTCCCTTTTTCTCCGTGCCTTTCTCTCACCGTCGCTTGAACTGGAAAAGACAAACCTTTGGAGAGGTATCTGAAGAGGGGCGAACATTCTTTGGACAACAACCTAGAGGCACTTTCCCGTTCAACAATTGCCTAAAGAACGATAAACACAAGCACTCACTCTCACCGTTGCACCCTGCCACCCTATTCTTTGTTCGTCTCAAGAGCCATCATGTCCCTCGACCTGCTCATTAAAGTCAATATTAAAGCTTTTGACATTACAGGAGTGATATAAATGTGTTAGGAAGTCAGCCGGCTTACACTCGGCCAATCTGGAGAGAGCTGCTTTATTAAAGCCTCTTACTTTCAGTCTGTTTGGGTGGCATAATTTCCAGCATGTGAAAATATTTTTTAATCACAATGTTTAGGGTTTATTTTACTGTCGAAAACACTTTTATTGTACGTTTTACAATTTTGTCTGACAATGAGCTTTTTTTCCCCCGTTGTGTTTTGGCATGAGATAAATGGGGAAAATGGGACGCGGACAGAAAAATAGAGAGTGAGAAAAGCCTGTGACACATTCACCTGTTCCCCCAGTGCTGTTTTCCCATGGCCCACAACAGGCTCCTGCAGCTTGACCTAGTAAAGCCCCCAACAAGTCGTATGTAAACCATATATCACGAAATGCAACATATTGCATAAAAGAAGGATGTAAAAATATATATGAACTAGAGATGTCCGATAAAATCGGCCTGCCGAATGCTTTAAAATGTAATATCGGAAATTATCGGTATCGTTTTTATTTTATTATCGGCATCGTTTTTTTTTTTTTTTATTAAATTAACATAAAAAACACAAGATACATTTACAATTAGTGCACCAACCCAAAAAACCTCCCTCCCCCATTTACACTCATTCACACTCATTCACACAAAAGGGTTGTTTCTTTCTGTTATTAATATTCTGGTTCCTACATTATATATCAATATAGATCAGTGGTTCTTAACCTTGTTGGAGGTACCGAACCCCACCAGTTTCATATGCGCATTCACCGAACCCTTCTTTAGTGAAAAATAAAATGTTTTTTTTTAAATTCAAGACAAAGTTATATGTTTTTGGTAACACTTTAGTATGGGGAACATATTCTAACTAACAAAGACTTATTTAGAGTTATTTGGTTAGGGTTAGGGCCAGGTTTAGAGGGTTAGGGTTATAATAAGGCCATGCCGAATAAGGCATTAATAAGTACTTAATAATGACTAGTTAAGAGCCAATATGTTACTAATTTGCATGTTATAAGCAACTAATTAATGGTGAATATGTTCCCCATACTAAAGTGTTACCATGTTTTTTTACTGGTGCACAAAATGAACCGTGCATGAACATTACCTTGTTCAAAGAACAAAACCAACACAGTGCATAAACTCACAACAAATTACACACCTGCAAATCAGTCTGACTTCTGCTGTTGCCATATCCGTAATATGCCGATAGGGAGAAGTTTTTATTTACACGATGAGTCGGGTGTGTTTTGACCTCCGCCGAACCCCTGAGGCCGACTCACCGAACCCCTAGGGTTTGATCGAACCCAGGTTAAGAACCCCTGATATAGATCAATACAGTCTGCAAGGGATACAGTCCGTAAGCACACATGATTGTGCGTGCTGCTGGTCCACTAATAGTACTAACCTTTAACAGTTAATTTTACTCATTTTCATTAATTACTAGTTTCTATGTAACTGTTTTTATATTGTTTTACTTTCTTTTTTATTCAAGAAAATTTTTTAATTTATTGATCTTATTTTATTTTTATTTATTTTTTAAAAAGGACCTTATCTTCACCATACCTGGTTGTCCAAATTAGGCATAATAATGTGTTAATTCCACGACTGTATATATCGGTATCCGTTGATATCGGTATCGGTAATTAAAGAGTTGGACAATATCGGATATCGGCAAAAAGCCATTATCGGACATCCCTAATATGAACACCTTAAGTCTGTGAAATAGGAAGAATAAGATAGGATAGACTTTATTTATCCCACCATGGGAAAATTGTGCAGCTTATACATACAGTAAAAATATTCTGCATGCTGCAAAGCTTATTACTACAAATATTATAGGAGCAATTATTGTTTCGTTATTTTCTATTTGGTTGCAAAACTGTAGCATATTGGTAAACATTAATGTTGTAGGACTGGACTGTGCACCTTACCTCCTTTTGCATTATTTGTCTTTCTTTTCTTCCTATGTTTTGCATATTTGTAGACTGTCGCACTGATACTGGAGTTGCTTGTAATCTCATTGTACCTGTGTATAGTGACAATAAAAGGCATCATATCTATCTATTACATAATGTTGTAGTGCTGAGGGGTCAAATGGACATACAGTATATTAGTTGTAACATAATGTCCAAATGAGCTTCTTATTGGCGGGTTCATTCAAGTATATTTGTTTAATTATTATTAATAATGATAATGATATTTAGGTCTGTCCAAAGTAACAAGTTAACTCATGAGATTAATCACAACAAATAGCTGTTAATCATGCATAATAATCCCACAAGTGATTTTGACTGTGCTCAGTTAACTTAACCACAGATGTTTACCTGAAAAGTGTAGTCGTTTTACAATTTGTGGTCAGATCAATGCATACTCCTGTGCAAAGATGAGTGAAGAGACTCAGTCTGGTGTGATCGCTGGTAAATTTCACTCAAATATAAACCCTGACTGGACTTGAGTTCAAACTGTTACCAAATTGTGAGCTAATAAATGTCATGTATTTAAGTAAAACATATACAAATATGTTTGACACTATAATTGCACAGAGTCTTTATGAAACAATTTGATTCATCTAAATTCAGAAGCGTAATTATTCTGATGGGGACGGCGTGGCGTGGTTGGGAGAGTGGCCGTGCCAGCAACCTGAGGGTTCCTGGTTAGATCCCCAGCTTCTACCAACCTAGTCACGTCCGTTGTGTCCTTGAGCAAGACACTTCACCCTTGCTCCTGATGGGTCATGGTTAGCGCCTTGCATGGCAGCTTCCGCCATCAGTGTGTGAATGTGTGTGTGAATGGGTGAATGTGGAAATACTGTCAAAGCGCTTTGAGTACCTCGAAGGTAGAAAAGAGCTATACAAGTATAACCCATTTACCATGATAAAAAATATATATTTGACAATAATAGTATAATAGTGAAGTGAATTATATTTATATAGCGCTTTTCTCTAGTGACTCAAAGCGCTTTACATAGTGAAACCCAATATCTAAGTTACATTTAAATCAGTGTGGGTGGCACTGGGAGCAGGTGGGTAAAGTGTCTTGCCCAAGGACACAACGGCAGTAACTAGGATGGTGGATGCGGGGATCGAACCTGCAACCCTCAAGTTGCTGGCACGGCCGCTCTACCAACCGAGCTATACCGCAATAATATTACTTATTTTAGAATAATTGATACTGTATTTTTACTATGCTATATCCTCGTTTTACTGATCATTACAAGAGAAGGAAACATAAGCAATCAGCGTATAATATAAGAATATTTATTCAAATAAGTGCGAAACAGCAAAATATTTACAACAATGACACCAAAAAACAGTGACAATAAAATGAACAAGTACCTGAAAGACCTTCAATAAATAAATTAAATACAGCGTTTCCAGTGACTGACTGATGAACCAAAAAAAACAGTGAAACGAGAAGAAAACAACAAGTGACCAAAATAAATATTAAATACAGATATAAATAAAGGTTTTTTTCCATGGCTGTGTAGGCCTCGGTGCACAGTTGAAGTTGCAGGCTGGCGAGTGGATCATCATCTCCTGTTTTTTGTGTTGGAAAATCTTTGTGAAACGACCAGGTATCAACTTCAAATCATAAGAAAAGCAAATAAATAAGAGTATGAAAGGTGACAGGTATCAGGTAGATGAATGCGTGCTCAGATGATCGCCACGATGCAGATCACAGCAGTCTCTGTACAGTCAGTGAATGCAAAAGGAACTTTTTCACATGCTGCTCATCTGAGAGGTCAGCAGATGAGAGGAAGTGAAGGAGTCAAAGGCCACATCCAGGGGCAGCTCATAACGAGAGGACTGAAAGAGAGGGTGGCTCTGGTGCCCCCCAGGTAGGCCACCGCCCGTGGAAGTGGGGTAGTGGTGGGACGAGAGGTAATGGACGTGGTGAGCTGTGTAGTTCCTCTCCGTCTCATTTGGCGAGGGCTCCTGCTTCAGGGCAAAGTTGCCACTGATGCTGAGCGGGGGTGTGAGGGGCCCGTCGTACGGCGGGGTGCCGCTGCTGCACTCGTTAGGGGAGGGGTTGTCAAACGTCTGCCCCTTGAATCCCTTAATGTGGAGGAGGTGCGTCGCCTCCAGGGAGCCATAAGGGGGGCTGGGAAGCCCCGGGGACGGGTAGCTGAGGGGATGGCCGACCTGACTCCCCGCGTTAACCGACCCCGGGCCTCCGCACTTGTCTTCCAGCTTGTTGATGAGCAGCGGCGTTGGTCCCAGCTGCAGGCAGCCGGCGACGAGGTTGCTAGTGGGCTGGGAGAGGCCTTTGCACAGCATCTCCATGAAGCCGTGGCTATCTGGAGACTGTCCGCTCTCCAGCACCTCAGAGAGCGCCCAGATGTAGTTGTGGGCCAGCCGTAATGTTTCGATCTTTGATAGCTTCTGTGTTTTGGAATAACAGGGCATCACTCTGCGCAAACTGTCCAGGGCATCGTTCAGTCCGTGCATACGAGAACGCTCCCTGGCGTTGGCCTTCATGCGGCGGGCACGGAACCTCTCCTGCCGAGCTTTGGTCATCTTCTTCTTCTTAGGGCCTCTCCTTTTGGGAGTGTTTTCTCCATCAGGAGTCTCCTCTTCGTCTTCCTCCTCCTCCTCCTCCTCCTCTTCCATGTCCTCGCTGCCCAGCTCTGTGCAGGAGTGGTGGCGTCCACCCGCCATCAGGCTGTGGCGCTCCGTCATGTCGGTGCTTTCCTCGCCATCCTGGGAGCTGCCGTCCTCATCCAGCCAGGCCAGGGAGGTCACGAACTCGCTCACATCTGTGCTCTTTCCGAAGGGTTTGGTCATCATTTTGATCTGAAGAAAGACAACACAAAGTCAATATCTGAATGTTTTTTTTTTATGAGCTCCAATTTCAGCACTGGAAAGTGAACAGCTCAGTGTTATATTTCCAATGTCTCCCATGTTGTATAATAATGAGCGCATGAACGCTCCCCTGCTGTTGCTTGTGAGGACGCAGGGAGACTGTCAATCTGGGACATGGCGGGATTTACTCTCCAAATAAAGCCTAAAGATTAAATACACAAACATGTAGTCTGTGTGCACCTGCTCTCATAATCAGCCCAAAATAAATAATTTTGCAGGATTGTTTTTATACAAAAAAAGAAACTGCAGAATAAAGCTTATAAAGTCATATGGCCATTGAATCTCTCTTTTTTTCGAATAAATTGTGGCAAAGTGGGAGATTACTATTGTTTGGAGGGTTAAATGTCCCAGATAATGATTACGTATTAATGCGTAAAAGTGGGATGGATTAATGTATGAGTCCATAACGCACTGTGTAAACAAGTCTTATATACATCGTGTGCCTGTAATGTTTTGATATGCATCAATATAAATTATTAATATATTGCAGGCTGCAGAATGTATTATTAAACCTGATGATAGATTTACAAAAAATCTCACCTGTTTAGATTCCAGTGTTCAGGTGTAAAAATGAGAGAATTCAAAAAGTTATAAATCCAAAGTTTGTGCGTTTTTCTTCTTTACGCGTGTGCCACAGTGCCAAAAGTGGGTGCGCATGGAGCCTTCATCCCTAAAATGATTGCAGCGGGCTGGGATTTCTCGCCCTTAAACCACGCAAGCCCCTCCCACTCCCACTCCCACGCCCCACCCTCACTTTAGCCCATTGAAACACGCGTGGCAGTCTCGTGGCCAGAAGTTTTTACAACATTGGCCAGGGGAAAAGAGAGAGAGAGAACGCGCGCAAGAGTGCATGCGCGTAATCACTGCTTTATTTAGGGCGTGCACAAAGAGAGTGGGTGCAGGGGGGGTGACGCACACGGAACAAACAAGAGATTTACTTTATAAATACTAAACATGACTTTTGAAAATAAGTATACAATTATATCCAACGCACCATTTTACTTGGAGACAATTTAGTGAACGAGTAAAATCACACAATAACATTCCAAACATTTAAGAATAAGTTATGATAATAAATAACATTTATTTAAATACACACTTAAAATAACGGTAACACTTTAGTATGGGGAACACATATTCACCATTAATTAGTTGCTTATTAACATGCAAATTAGTAACATATTGGCTCTTAGTGAGTCATTATTAAGTACTTATTAATGTCTTATTCTGCATGGCCTTATTTTTCAACCAGTAAGCCATTAATTTAGAGTCTTCCCTCAATAACCTCAGAATTATTGCTTATTAGTAACCCTAACCCTTATATGTTCCCCTAGTGTCCAAATAACTCTAAATTAAGTCTGTGTTACTTTAATAAGCAACTAATTAAAGGTGAATATGTTCCCCATACTAAAGTGTTACCAAAATAACTTTTTATGAACAATTTCCATTGGGGATCAGTAAAGTTTGCCTATATTTTCATTGTTATTTTAATATCTTCAGTGCATTTCATGTCATTATAAATCGTTTAAAAAATCGTTGAACGATAGGGTATCCCAATACCCTATATATATATATATATATATATATATATATATATATATATATATATATATATATATATATATATATATATATATATATATATATATATATATATATATATATACACACACACACACACACACACTCACAGGTAGACGTTGCATTTAATGCCTGCCTTAACCCTTCTGAATCGATTGTCCATCTCATCATTAGTCGCTTGGATTAGGAATTTTCCACTTAATTAGGCCCACAGTGTATGGCTGCTTGTGGCGCAGAGAAGACGCAACTCGGTGTGCGCGCAGTTAAGTGATGCTGACAGCTCGGTGCGTGCGCAGAGAGCAGGTGTGTGCGTCGTTTGATTCTTTTCTTCCATTAGGAATAAAGGAATTTTTGCAACCTCATTATACTATTGGCTATGTTTTGTATTCATAATAAATGTAAGCTTCTCAATACCCGACCTGTTTTTATGTGCCTTTAAAAAATAATTAGAACTCTACGTTAAAACACTCTCTACCTCTAACAACCCAAAAAGCTGTGAACACAGTGCTGTATTATATATATATATATATATATATATATATATATATATATATATATATATATATATATATATATATATATATATATATATATATATATATATATATATATCCATCCATCCATCCATCCATCCATCCATTTTCTACCGCTTGTCCCTTTTGGGGTCACGGGCCTTTTGGGGTCACGGGGGATCGCTGGAGCCTATCTCAGCTGCATTCGGGCGGAAGGTGGGGTACACCCTGGACAAGTCGCCACCTAATCGCAGAGCCAACACAGATAGACAGACAACATTCACACTCACATTCACACACTAGGGCCAATTTAGTGTTGCCAATCAACCTATCCCCAGGTGCATGTCTTTGGAGGTGGGAGGAAGCCGGAGTACCCGGAGGGAACCCACGCAGTCACGGGGAGAACATGCAAACTCCACACAGAAAGATCCCGAGCCCGGGATTGAACTCAGGACTACTCGGGACTTTCGTATTGTGAGGCAGATGCACTAACCCAAATAAAAAATAAAAAATAAAAATAAAAAATAAAAATAAATAAAAATAAAATATATATATATATATATTTATTTTTATTTTTATTTTTATTTTTATTTTTATTTTTTTATTTTATTTATTTATTTATTTATTTATTTATTTATTTATTTTTTGGGGGGGGTTAGTGCATCTGCCTCATTCTGCATTCTAATTTAGTTACTTTATTGAGTTTACAACCCCCTGGCGCTGTTTTGTACTGTTGTTGTACTTATTTTGTTTATTATTAATTCTCGATTGTTTTTAAATGTTGCAGTTCATAAATAAAGGTTTATAAAATAAAATAAATAATAATAATAAAAAAAAGGAATAAAGTAATTGTATTTGGTGCGATATAGGACCCCACAGGTATAACACACACACACATATGTATATATATATATATATATATATATATATATATATATATATATATATATATATATATATATATATATATATATATATATATATATATATATATATATATATATATATATATATTAACAGGGAGATAAATTATGAGATAAATTGCCATTTTAAATGATTATTTGTTTGCAAAATGCACTTTTTCTACGTTTTATCAACCAAAGCAAAAGCGTGCTCAATGTTTGCGTCCCAATAAAATCCGCGACGTGACAGTGGAGTCCGTGTTGTCTTCCCACTCGCAATATTGAGGAGTTTTCACAGTTTGCAGTGGCATAATAAAAAGCGCGGCCGCCCCGTGCGTGGCGGCCCTCAGCCCAGTGGGGGTCCGCATTGTCCTCTCAGGGGTCTCGCGCCTCGCACGTGCCCCCGCATTGATCCCATTGTGCGCGCCACTGGGCACAGCTGTGCAGGAGACGAGGGAGTCCCAACTTTGCCACGGAGTTTAGCATGCGTGGATGATGCAACTTGTATCCACGCAACACATGCTTGTGCTTGCAGGGGGTCAACTTTTTTTTTTTTTAACAAGATCACGTGACGCCTCCGTAACGTCGTGCAGGGAGTGGGCACTCGCCCAACGATTTATTGCGAAGACCCTGACAGATGGTCTCGGGTGGGGGGTAGGGAGGGGGGGCATCTGTTGCTTGAATGCTCAAGCGTCACCCGCTTGTCCGTGCACGATGTCTCGTGCTGAAACAGCATTTATCCATCCACTAACGGTCCTAATCACTCTGGTCAGTGCACTGGACATAAAGGCATGTGTGGACAATGAGAAGACCCCCTTTGTTCGTGTGTGCGCGTGTGTGTGTGTAATAATTAAAGGGGGTGCACTAAGTACTGTACAGTGGAACCTAGATTTACGAAATTAATTGTTAATTAATAGCTCCCTGTAAGAATCTATGTCAACAAAAATACTTGCAGGTTTTAACCTCCAAAAGTCACTATTTTATAAAAAAAAAAAAAAAAAGACAAAATAAACTGCACATAAGAAGAACATAATGTCATGGCTGTCTTGAGTTTCCAATCATTTCTACAACTCTCAAAGTCCTGACTTAAACCTGATTGAGAACATGTGGACAATGCTGAAGAAACAAGTCCATGTCAGAAAACCAACACATTTAGCTGAACTGCACCAATTTTGTCAAGCGGAGTGATCAAAAATTCAACCAGAAGCTTGTGGATGGCTACCAAAAGCGCCTTATTGCAGTGAAACTTACCAAGGGAGATGTTACCAAATATTAACATTGCTGTATGTATACTTTTGAAGCAGCAGATTTGGTCACATTTCCAGTAGACCCATAATAAATTCTGAAAGGAACCAAATTTCATGAATGTTTTTTATGACAAACAAGTATGTGCTCCAATCACTCTATCACAAAAAAATAAGAGTTGTAGAAATTATTGGAAACTCAAGACAGCCATGACATTATGTTCTTTACAAGTGTATGTCAACTTTTGACCACGACTATATATGTTATATATATATATATATATATGTGTGTGTGTGTGTGTGTGTGTGTGTGTGTGTGTGTGTGTGTGTGTGTGTGTGTGTGTGTGTGTGTGTGTGTGTGTGTGTGTGTGTGTGTATTATATACACATATATATATTTTATATACACATATATTATATATACTATATATATATACAGTGCATGTATACATATGTATATATGTGTATAAATATATATATAGAGAGAGAGAGAGAGAGAGAGAGAGAGAGAGAGAGAGAGAGAGAGGAGAGAGAGAGAGAGAGAGAGAGAGAGAGAGAGAGAGAGAGAGAGAGAGAGAGAGAGAGAGAGAGAGATATATACATACAATGTATGTATACATATCAAACCAACAAAAATTACCAAAAAAATTGTCACTTCCTGTCAATGGGAGAGGACACAATGGAAAATGCTCCACTGGTTTGTGATCACAGCCACATGAGAGTAACCTGGCATTTTCAAACTGATTTGGGTCCGGTGAGAGGGCATTGATTCGTTAAAATAAGGCGAGTTGGAGGAAATTGTTGAAATAAACAAGTTACTCATGGTGCAAGTATAGCTAAAGAAGCAACTGCCTTTAGCGAGCTGATACAAGAGGCACTGACGTCAGTGAGCTGCTGCAAAGTCAAAATCTAAAAGAAAATCTCAAATCCTGAAACCTTTCGATGTCATCTGAATCAAATAAATCTCTGGACACAGGACACGAGGGATGAGGACATGATGGGAAGCAAGACTTGATGATAAAAAAAATTGTCGATGACAGAAAGATTAAACATAGAACACAAAGCAGACTTGGAAAGAGTAACAAGAGAACTCACAGAAGATCTGAGAAAAGCAACAACAGAATACAAAGAAGATCGGAGAAGTCTGCAGGAATATATAAAACGTATGTAAAGTCAGAATAACAAAAGTTAATGCAGTGAAACGAGACAACAACATGCTGAGAAATATCTTATATGAAATGGATCAGGGTAAACGAATGAATGATATATCATCGTGACAGCTATCCAATAATGTACAACAATTCTTCTCATTTAGTGTATCAGTATGGGGAATTAAATTATGGAATTGAGTGAGCAAAAAAATCAAACAATGCACTAATATGATCTAATTCAAGAAACTCTTCAAACTGAAAGTGTTTACAAAGTACTAAGAAGAAGAACGATGATAAACATTCTGAATTTATTGGTAATCTTATTTATCTACCTATTTACAGCTTACTTCACTAATTATTGTTTATTTCTTTATTTTTAAATGTTATTACTTATAGAGTATATTGTGAATAAATTGAGAAGAAGAAGTGAACAAAAGTGTTAGCATGTAAATGAAAAGGGGTAGGATTAAATAAACGCTGCTCCTTTCCTGTGATGTGGTTACAGTTTTTGGCAAAACTCTGGATTAAAGTACATGATTGCTGACCAAATCATCTCCTGCATTTAGAGTCTGCCCCAAGGAACACTTCACACCCCAGAATTCAAATGTCTGTTGATGCGTATTCTTTATGAACCAGAAAGTAAAGCATTTCAACAATTTCTCAACTTTTTTTGCAATGGAAATGTCTGATTATTTGTTTTACAGATTGAGACAGGAGGTAAACAAATGTGTTATATGTGTTTAAATGTGTTTAAAACGGGAAAAAGTAGTGAGATTAAATCAGCTTTGCTTCGTCCTACTCCTTTTCGGAATGTTGGAATCCATCCATCCATTTTCTACCGCTTATTCCCTTTGGGGTCGCGGGGGGCGCTGGAGCCTATCTCAGCTACAATCGGGCGGAAGGCGGTGTACACCCTGGACAAGTCGCCACCTCATCACAGGGCCAACACAGATAGACAGACAACATTCACACACTAGGGCCAATTTAGTGTTGCCAATCAACTTATCCCCAGGTGCATGTCTTTGGAGGTGGGAGGAAGCCGGAGTACCCGGAGGGAACCCACGCAGTCACGGGGAGAACATGCAAACTCCACACAGAAAGATCCCGAGCCCGGGATTGAACCCAAGACTACTCAGGACCTTCGTATTGTGAGGCAGATGCACTAACCCCTCTGCCCCCGTGAAGCCCTCTTCTCAACTTTTTTTGCAATGGAAATGTCTGATTATTTGTTTTACAGATTGAGACAGGAGGTAAACAAATGTGTTATATGTGTTTAAATGTGTTTAAAACAGGAAAAAGTAGTGAGATTAAATCAGCTTTGCTTCGTCCTACTCCTTTTCGGAATGTTGGAATCCATCCATCCATTTTCTACCGCTTATTCCCTTTGGGGTCGCGGGGGGCGCTGGAGCCTACTCCTTTTCGGAATGTTGGAATGTGAAACTAAAAATATATAATGTCCTATATTGTAACTGTATACATGTGTCATTAAACTAAACTAATACCTAATACCTAACATCCTCCATATATGAACCAAGATGTGGTCTGCTATCATTAAACAGAAAGACCAAGGTAAACCTCAAATAATCATATTTTTGAAAAGGTAATTTATTCCATCCATCCATCCATTTTCTACCGCTTATTCCCTTTGGGGTCGCGGGGGGCGCTGGAGCCTATCTCAGCTACAATCGGGCGGAAGGCGGTGTACACCCTGGACAAGTCGCCACCTCATCGCAGGGCCAACACAGATAGACAGACAACATTCACACTCACATCCACACACTAGGGCCAATTTAGTGTTGCCAATCAACATATCCCCAGGTGCATGTCTTTGGAAGTGGGAGGAAGCCGGAGTCCCCGGAGGGAACCCACGCAGTCACGGGGAGAACATGCAAACTCCACACAGAAAGATCCCGAGCCCGGGATTGAACCCATGACTACTCAGGACCTTCGTATTGTGAGGCAGATGCACTAACCCCTCTGCCACCGTGAAGCTAATTAAAAAATGTAAACGCATATTTTATAGTTAACACACAGAGAATGTCTTGATAGTTTTGATAATTATAGTTTACAACTAATGTGATGAAAACTGTCCAAAAATTAAATAGAGAGGAACTTTGGTAAGCAACACTTTTTCGTATGATTAGGTTTTTGATGAAAAAGTTTGGTCCAGTTTTTGTATGCCATTTCAGTTATCATACGACCAATTGTTGCACGAAATAAACCAGTCCCAAAAAAGCATCCCAGCCACCATGGGCCAAAGAACTGTGCTAGTTGTAGCGTATATAATGTGTTCATGAATGTAACATTGGGGAAGAAGGTGAGACACACTATTGATTAAAGAAATAACTCGTAGCAAAAGGTCAACACCACGATTGATTGCATTCACAAGCAAATTAACTGCAAAATCTTTCTGAATCTTTAATTTTTCTCGTAGTTGGAGTTGAACTCCTTATCAATTACATTTTGCACAATTTCCCAATTTAATTAGATGTACAGTAGGGAAGGAATTCATATGGTCCCATTCCTGGGTGGATATCGCGTGAGAGGAACGTGGGGAGTTAATCTTTTTCGCAATGCAGTCTGCTGAAAAGGATGGAAAGCGCCTCATTGGGCTCAGCTCGGATGGCGACAAGTCCGCCTACAGGAGAGAGGTAGACCGGCTGGCATCCTGGTGCAGCCTCAACAACCTGGAGCTGAACGCCCAGAAAACAGTGGAGATGATCATGGCCTTCAGGAAAGTCACAGCCCCACCATCCCCCCTCACCCTGATTGACTCTCCCACCCCCGTCTCCATTGTGGACTCCTTCTGTTTCTTGGGCACCACCATCACCCAGGACCGCAAGTGGGAACCGACCACCAGCTCCCTCATCAAGAAGGCCCAGCAGAGGATGTACTTCCTGCGGCAGCTGAGGAAACTTAAGGTGCCGACCGAGATGCTGGTGCAGTTTTACTCTGCCATCATCGAGTCCATCCTCACCTCCTCCATCACCGTGTGGTTCCCCGGCGCCACAGTCCAGGATAAGCATCGACTGCAGCGCATCGTACGTGCTGCTGAGAAGGTGATTGGCTGCAAGCTCCCATCCCTCCAGGACCTGTTCTTCTCCAGGACCAGGAGGCGTGTGGGTCGGATCACAGCCGACTCTTCTCACCCTGGACACACACTATTCTCCCCTCTCCCCTCAGGCAGGAGACTACGGTCCATCCAGACCCACACCTCCCGCCACCTGAACAGTTTTGTCCCCTCGGCCATCAGGCACATGAACAATAACAAGATCTGATAGCTCAGTTACAGCTCTTTTTTATTACCTATTCTGTGTTGTATGTGTTTTATGTTGCACAATTGCACCAAGAAAAATTCCTAGTTTGTGAACCCGTTCTCAAACAATGGCAATACAAACTATTCTGATTCTGATTCTGATTCTGATTCTGATTCTGATTCTGTTTCTGATTCTGATTCTCTTCATAGCAACTGACGCTGTGGCCAAAGTTGACGCAAAACACATTTTAAGATATGCAACACTATACTGTAGTTTGGCGGCTATAGTGGATAGTGCACCCCCCCTAATTCGTCACCTTTCATGTGTCAGGTAGACCGCGACGACTGGGGCCACAAAAATCCCATTCCTACTGAATGTACTGTGTATGTGGAAAAAAAGGAGAACCCATAATACACATGTAAAAGCGAGAACATCTCTTCTGTGTTGCCATTATGTTTCTGACAAGTGCATCACATGGTATTGAATCCCAAAACCCGTAAGTCGGTTTGACTTAAAACTCTCCCACAGCTAACACAGGATGTTGGCCATACCCTATAGATAATTGCATGAGTATAGAAACCAATGTGATGTTCCCAAGTACTCCCCAGGTACACACAGGGCTATTCCCCAACATACAGTGCTCTCCTGTCCCATGAGTGAGCGTGGCCTCCATCACACCTGCAGCCTGTACAGGGAATAGAACCCTCATATATAGTCTTTCACAATCCCTACATAGCTCTCCCAAATGACTGTCTGTCGAACAGAAAGGGAATTGCATCCTGCTCCCATTTACGCAGTAACACAGAAAGCCAACCTTCTGGAAGAGGTCATGTTGGGTGCACGCATCTGATCTATCTCGACCTGATGATATTACTTGATTGTAGCCTTCCACAAAGCTTACGAGTTAATTTTCCCAAAAGATATTTGGTAATCGCTTAGTTTTGGACAAATCTACTTTGAGGAAGATCCTATTTTTACACTTGAACATTTCAACATGGCCAAAAAGGAGTACCATATTTTTCGGACTATAAGTCGCAGTTTTTTTCATAGTTTGGCCGGGGGTGTGACTTATACTCAGGAGCGACTTATGTGTGAAATTATTAACACATTACCGTAAAATATCAAATAATATTATTTAGCTCATTCACGTAAGAGACTACACGTATAAGATTTCATGGGATTTAGTGATTAGGAGTGACAGATTGTTTGGTAAACGTATAGCATGTTCTATATGTTATAGTTATTTGAATGACTCTTACCATAATATGTTACGTTAACATACCAGACACGTTCTCAGTTGGTTATTTATGCCTCATATAACGTACACTTATTCAGCCTGTTGTTCACTATTCTTTATTTATTTTAAATTGCCTTCCAAATGTCTATTCTTGGTTTTGAGTTTTATCAAATACATTTCCCCAAAAAATGCGACTTATACTCCAGTGCGACTAATATCTGTTTTTTTTCCTTCTTTATTATGCATTTTCGGCCGGTGCGACTTATAGTCCGAAAAATACGGTATATTCAATCGTACCTCTTCTCCAAAGGCTCAGGATTTACTGAGTACTGGCCCGTTACAAGATATGATTTTCTAAAACTGGAAGAAAGGATACTACACTAACATTCTTCAATCAATCAATCAATCAAAGTTGACTTATATAGCCCTAAATCACAAGTGTCTCAAAGGGCTGCACAAGCCACAACGGCATCCTCGGCTCAGATCCCACATCAGAGCAAGAAAAAACTCAACCCAATGGGATGACAATGAAAAACCTTGGAGGGGACCGCAGATGTGGGGAGCCCCCCCTTTATTAAGCATAAACAAATAAATACAACTTCCACAAACAGTATATAAATAATACATACCAGAATAAATCATTTGTGGCATAAGGAAGTGGAATGAGCATGTAAATTTAGAAAAATTTAAATATGCAACTTATAAAAAACTAAACAACAAAAAAAATGTAATAAATGTTAGTATAAAATTAATATAGCCACACAACTTGTGTGTGAATGTGAGTGTGAATGTTGTCTGTCTATCTCTGTTGGCCCTGCGATGAGCTGGAGACTTGTCCAAGGTAGTGTTATCCCGATACCAATATTTTGGTACCGGTACCACAAAAAACTGCATTATTGGCTTTATTTTGACAAAAAATCTTAGGGTACATTAAGCATATGTTTCTTATTGCAAGTTTGTCCTTAAATAAAATAGTGAACATACTAGACAACTTGTCTTTTATTAGTAAGTAAGCAATCAAACGCTCCTAATTTAGCTGCTGACGTATGCAGTAACATATTGTGTCATTTTCCATTCTATTATTTTGGCAAAATACTAAAGGACAAGTTGTAGAAAATGAATCTACTTGTTCATTTACTGTTAAAATCTGCTAATTTTCTCTCTTAACATGTTCTATCTACACTTCTGTTAAAATGTAATAATCACCTATTCTTCTGTTGTTTGATACTTTACCTTATTTTTGTATGATACAACGAATTTGCATATCAATCCGATACCAAGTCATTACAGGATCTTTTCAGAGGCGGTATAGTACCGAATACGATTCATTAGTATTGCGGTACACCGGTATACCGTACTATCCTAGTCCAGGGTCTACCCCGCCTTCCACCCGGATGCAGCTGGGCTAGGATCCAGCAAACCCCGCCCCTAAGAGGGACAAGCGGTAAAAAAAATTAATGGATGGATGGAATTAGGTTGCTTGAATCAAATTGTCTAATTATTTAAGACTACCTACAACCCCATAAAAATACAAAATGACAATGGACCCACCTGGATAGCGGCAAACCCAACTTGGAACACTTCCCTCAACACAATAATGGCATCACAACTTACCCTTATCGTTCACACACAGCACCAACAATGTGGAACAAGGATGAGTTAATAGAATAAAGGTAAAAATATGATACATATATGTGCGGCAGCATTGGAGAATGTTATGTTTTTGTTAGTTTTGTGCATCTCATAACTGTGGTGCGTTCAAAGACCCTCGATTAAAGTTATACAGGCATCACTACAGTTTTTTAAAGATGGGGGAGACTTAACTCCCAACAGATGCAGTAATAATAATATAATCATAATAATAATAATGATGTATTGTTTAGCTTTGTATTATCCCCTGATGGTAATCCTACAGGAATCTCTCTTTAACACTCTAAAGTAAAAGAAAACTTGACAGATGTATAAACATATTTAAGTGAATAATGAAAGGTTATATGGTTATTCATATTCACACTTTAATGAAATTTGTTGGTACGCTTGCAAAAAAAAATAAAAAATTGGTTATCTTAAACAAAACCAAATTATTTAGTGGATTTATCGAGATATGTTCCAGATATGTTAATCTTTTTAAAAGTCAAAAACCTCATGTGCACATGAGTTTTAAAAAGCTGGTTTCAAACAACTTCATTCAATAATTAGTCTTTTAGTGTACATTTCCTTAGCATGTGTGTACGTGTGTATGGGGTGGTAACATTGGATTTAGTTTGCGATAGGGGGGTTTTGTGTATGGGGGCCCAAAATGTAATTTAGAAATAACCTAATCAAAATGAATGCAGGAGAAATGACACCAAACCCTGTGGTTTTCATTAAATCAGTCCCTCCAAGATTTTGAGGGCTTTGTTTGTGATTGCAGCAGCTTTTTCAGAAAATTGTGGTGAAAGTTGTAATGTCTGATTCAAAAACATTGAATCAACTCTTCTCAGGGGATTCAAATGATCACAACTGGGTAGTTCAGTTGGTCTTAGAAGACGTTTCGCCTCTCAACCAAGCAGGTTTTTATCAGTTCATGCTCATAAGACTTAGATTTGTCCGATATAGTCGTAGATCGGACCAATTTAAATAGATAGGACTAGATCTGATTAATCTAAGTCCATTAGCATGAACTGATGAAGCCTGCTTGGATGAGATGTGAAACATTTTCTAATTCAAACTTTACAGTCTAGATGCGATCGATTGAATACCCAAAAAATACAATGACCTTGATGCCCAAAGTGGGGCTCGCGGGTCAAATTTGGCCCGTCGTGTCATTTCATTTGGCCTGCCAAAGAGGGCTAACAAATGTAATAAATATTTAAACTGACCTCTTTCAAGCTTCTCAATCATTGATAGCATGTCCGCAAGGCTGTGCTGTAAAAAAAAAAGTCAGTAGATTTTACGGTTAAAAACCTGGCCGCTCAGTAGTCGGGAAATACCGCAAAATCATCAGTGATACCATGTTTCCATTTACAGTAATGCACTGTAAAAAAAAAAGGGGGAACGTAAATTTAAAAAAAAGTAGCTCAGTCGCCAGAATTTTGTGGTAGAAATACCAGTAGTACGGTTTTCCCATGTATAGTAATGCAGTGTAATAATATTACTGTAGATTTTCCTGTAATATACTGGCAGCTCAGTCGCGAAGATTTTACCATTAAAAAATAACAGTGGTATGGTTTTTCAATTTATGTAATGCACTGTAAAATAAAAATGGTCCTACATTTTTTGGTAAAAAACTGACAGCTCAGTCACTAGAATTTTAACGTAAAAACAACAGAGGTACAGTTTTTCAATTCATAGTAATTTGGTGGGAAAAAACACTGTAAATCTTAAAGTAAAAATTCTGGGGATTGAGCTGCCATTTTTTTACCAGAAAATCTATAGTTGCCATCTATTGAACCTGGCGGTCTCTATTACTTTATATTTACATATGACGTATGAGGTTAAATGCCTAACTCAAGGTGCAGTTGCATGGTAAAAATCGCGGTTTGGCCTGCGGACCATTGGCACATTTTCACTTTCTAGTTTGTAGGCAAAACGTTTGGGCACCCCTAACCTAGATGATTGAGAACATCCATAGATACATTTAATCAACTCGTGATTTTATAAATTGGCTATCAATGTTTTAAGTGTTCCTGGTAACTTTAACCAAAAAAATCAGAGGATTTCAACAATAAATGTAAACAAATACTTTATTGATGTTTTATTTATTTGATACAACAAGGAACCAAAAAGTAGAAACCAGCGGACAGTAAAGTGACATAAACAGAGATCAATTTCAAATTGCTCTACTGTTTTAAATTATTCTAACTAATAATAGTTGCAACATGCTAGTTCAGTAAAAATTGCTTTTGAATGCAAAAAAGATGGAGCCAAACTGAAATGCTGACAGTTAGCACGCTTGTCTAATAGTGTCAATTAACATACCGGTATTATATTACTGTTAAGTGTAGGGATGTCCGATAATGGCTTTTTTCCGATATCCGATATTCCGATATTGTCCAACTCTTTAATTACCGATACTGATATCAACCGATACCGATATCAACCGATATATACAGTCGTGGAATTAACACATTATTATGCCTAATTTGGACAACCAGGTATGGTGAAGATGAGGTACTTTTTAAAAAAATTAATAAAATAAATAAATTAAAAACATTTTCTTGAATAAAAAAGAAAGTAAAACAATATAAAAACAGTTACATAGAAACTAGTAATTAATGAAAATTAGTAAAATTAACTGTTAAAGGTTAGTACTATTAGTGGACCAGCAGCAAGCACAATCATGTGTGCTTACGGACTGTATCCCTTGCAGACTGTATTGATATATATTGATATATAATGTAGGAACCAGAATATTAATTACAGAAAGAAACAACCCTTTTGTGTGAATGAGTGTGAATGAGTGTAAATGGGGGAGGGAGGTTTTTTGGGTTGGTGCACTAATTGTAAGTGTATCTTGTGTTTTTTTATGTTGATTTAATTAAAAAATTAAAAAATTAAAAAAATAAAATTAAAAAAATATATACCGATAATAAAAAAAAACATACCGATAATTTCCGATATTACATTTTAAAGCATTTATTGGCCGATAATATCGGCAGGCTGATATTATCGGACATCTCTAGTTAAGTGTGTGGCTGCAAAATGAGCTAAAAAAAATAAGTACCAAAATCTGACTGAGGTTCATGCCTGCAAAATTAACTAAAAGAGCTAGCATTTTTGTTGGTAAAAGGAAGGAGAGATTATCATCACACAACATTTCTGCTAGGTCAGAAACATTACAAATGAGAATCTGATCTTAATTGTCTTACTCTGGATACACAAAGATTCAATAAATATATATATACATTTTATTTAGGAAGTCTATGAATCTAGTCATTCATCCAGCTCATTGTCATCTCAGGGCATTCAATCGATCGCAACTGGACTGTTTGGTTTGTTTTAGAAGACGTTTCGCCTCTCATCCGAGTAGACTTCATCAGTTCGTGCTCATAAACTTAGATTGGTCAGCTGTTGCTATGTAAATGTTTATATATTAAAATACCCAGAAAGCTTTCAGCCATGCATAGACATGATCCAGGAGTAGGTCTGAGCTATGGGAGGACGACAATTCTGCCGTTTGAGCAATGAAGAATTGATACATTGTTACATATCGCTGGTCCTGAAACAAGCATTCATTGTGATTAAACAGTTGATGTTTGATCACTGTTCAAATTCCTTAGACGAAAATGCTGCTGACAGGCCAAAATATGCTGGAAAGTCGCTGGCAAGTTGCGGCAAAATTTGTGGGCATTGGTTGAATTTGCATGAATCACGCTATTGCGAGATCACAAATTCTTGGAGGGACTAATTAAATGCTGATGAATTAATGCATTCAGGGTAAAAAATAGTGTTTCAAAGCCATCTGCTTATTCCATGCACCTTATGCTTATATGGTTTCTTAGGCCCCTTCTACAGTAAGCTGGCTAAGGTTATCCATGGTAAATCCCAGCCAACCTTATCCTTGTCCACACACACACAATGGTCGTTTAAGACCCCCTCCCCACCTCCGTCCGCCGGCGCAACGCAACCTAGTACGCATGCGCGGAAAATGCACACGTCATAGTGTTGCTTTGTGTGTTGCTTTGTGTGCTAGTTCTTAAATGTAACTTATCCGAACAAATTAATTAAATCTTTAATGGACATGTGAAAGTAAACGATGTGATAAAGAACATTTAACATTAATCAATCTAGGGATCTAGATATCTGGTTAGGACACTCCTCACTCTTTTGCCTTCACCTTCATTGTCCATTCATTTTTGGTGACTTTATATACTCTGGACCTAGACGTTGTGTCCGCGATATACATGGCGGACAATAACCGATACAGTCTGCTTTGCCAGTCCAAAAGCATTCGCTGTTTTCTGTAGTCTTCCCTCGACGACCAGGTAATACAAAGCACACGCTACCTTTTTTAACACATCCACAGGAGCCCGCATTCTCGTTGTCTCTCCTTCGACAAATGGACAAAGTTTTTCGGTAAGTAGAATCACAGCTGACCTGGACATTGGAAAGTTCTCTTGCCGTCTGAGAAGTGTTGTATCCGAAATAGCTGCAATCGCTTTCTCCTAAGGTATTCATGTGTGATTTCCACAAGCGTCTGTACAGACGGAAGGAGAAACATGGGCATGCCTGGATGACTCGCCTTTATATTTGCAGTGGTTAGCTTCGAGTTACGAAACCGCTTTATTATGAAGCTGGCTGTGGCGCGTTCTTTCTGACGTCGCTTCCTGTGTGGGGCGCGGTCTTTCTGGCGTCACTTCCTCTCCGAACTCACTTTGTAAACGATCGATGAGTCCATACAAATCTAAGAGCCGCAGATTCAAGAAATACATGGCGCACTTACCCGTGTAAAAATTGGTCCGAGGAGGGGGTCCTTAAACGATAGTTTAGTGTGGCTGAAACGGGGCTTAGGCTAAGTAATTATTCGTTTAAGGGGTTAAACAACTTAGTGTAGACATAGCAAAATATTGAACAGACTTACTGTTCAATATTTTGACCTCACATAAAAGGCTGATAGTGTTTTGCTTAACTATAATTTTTTTACTAACTTGGCAATAACGATTCACAATTCCTCTTTTCCCTGAGGCACTATTTCTGCTGACAAAAAATGTATTTGCATAATTGGGCAGTATTCATTTTATAGGTTTAAAAATGTACCAATATTGGCAAAATTTTACTATTTGGTTTCCAGAAATTGTGTGAAACTTTTCACAACTCTATTCTTGACTAATTCTGACATGTTTTAAAGGCTGCTGAAATAAGAAGAGTATTGCACCATCTTTACGAGTTCTTCTGTTGCTAATAATGTTGATAACCCCCTTTCTTCCAAGAAAAAAAAAAAAACCCTGCCACAAGTGAGTTGTCTCTCACTCCTGTCCCCAGGGACTCGGAGTGGAATGGGAGGGATCCGTGCTCTGTGCTGACAGATGGGTCCTTGTTCCTGTCTTTTTCTTCATCTCCGCTCTTTTGCTAAAACACAGTCACACTCACACACACACCACGACTACACCAATACAATGGGAATTAAAGCTCACCACACATGCACCCTGCACCGTGCCTGAAAGCTGAACCCCTTGTCGGGATCATAAAAGATGGAGTGAGCATGGATTAGTGAGAGGGGTGGGCTGTTCTGAGGGGGGTAAGGGGCTTCTTGGCACAGAATGAGGAAGCCCGAGTGATGAAATTGTATTGTAATGCACTTCAGATAAATGCTTTTCTAGAGTTTTTGCATGCATAACATTTTATGTGAAGGGCTTTAAAAAAAATCCAACATTTTCCACAATGCCTAAAATAAAAATATTTTAATTTTTGAAATATTATTTCCATTCTTGAAAGCCTTGGCAAACTACAGCGCTTAATATATCTTGCGGCGTACCCAAGGAATTAATTCTAGGTCCAAAATTGTTCAATCTCTAAATAAATGACCTTTGTAAAGTTACAAAGGACTTAAAGTTAGTATTATTTGCAGACAATTCGACCACATTTTGTTCAGGAGAGAACACATAAAAGCTAATACAAATGATAACAGAAGAAATTAATAAACTAACAAAAAGACTATATTTGTATCTAAGTAAAACTAAAACATTGCTATTTGAAAACAGTAGGAACAAAAGTCAAACACAAATAAAAGAAAATAAATCAAATCTTGAAAAAAAAACATTAAAAAAAAATATGCACCATAAGTTGGCAAGAAACACTTCAATATTAAATCAACCAAAATGTTTTATTTATTATTTACTCTTCAGCATTTAT
This sequence comes from Nerophis lumbriciformis, assembly GCF_033978685.3. NCBI lineage: Eukaryota > Metazoa > Chordata > Actinopteri > Syngnathiformes > Syngnathidae > Nerophis > Nerophis lumbriciformis. Next base: position 52,987,242 of record NC_084548.2, read on the forward strand.
TAATTATTTCAATTTGTTGGTGTTGTGGATTGAGTGCAGGAAATTAACAAACACATGTGGTAGAAATGTATTCGAAATGGAAAATGGGAAGTATTAAATAAGCTCCGCTTCTTCCTACTTCTTTTTGGACATAGGAAATATGTGATGTACCATAATATAACTGTATACATGTTCGCAATAAACTACAAACCCTGTTTCCATATGAGTTGGGAAATTGTGTTAGATGTAAATATAAACGGAATACAATGATTTGCAAATCCTTTTCAACCCATATTCAATTGAATGCACTACAATGACAAGATATTTGATGTTCAAACTCATAAACTTTTTTTTTATTTTTTTGCAAATAATAATTAACTTAGAATTTCATGGCTGCAACACGTGCCAAAGTAGTTGGGAAAGGTCATGTTCACCACTGTGTTACATGGCCTTTCCTTTTAACAACACTCAGTAAACGTTTGGGAACTGAGGAGACACCTTTTTTTAAATTCTCAGGTGGAATTCTTTCCCATTCTTGCTTGATGTACAGCTTAAGTTGTTCAACAGTCCGGGGGTCTACGTTGTGGTATTTTAGGCTTCATAATGCGCCACACATTTTCAATGGGGGACAGGTCTGGACTACAGGCAGGCCAGTCTAGTACCTGCACTCTTTTACTATGAAGCCACGTTGATGTAACATGTGGCTTGGCATTGTCTTGCTGAAATAAGCAGGTGCGTCCATGGTAACGTTGCTTGGATGGCAACATATGTTGCTCCAAAACCTGTATGTACCTTTCAGCATTAATGGCGCCTTCACAGATGTGTAAGTTACCCATGTCTTGGGCAGTAATACACCCCCATACCATCACAGATGCTGGCTTTTCAACTTTGTGTCTATAACAATTTTTCTTCTTTGGTCCGGAGGACACAACGTCCACAGTTTCCAAAAACAATTTGAAATGTGGACTCGTCAGACCACAGAACACTTTTCCACTTTGTATCAGTCCATCTTAGATGAGCTCACCCCAGCGAAGCCGACGGCGTTTCTGGGTGTTGTTGATAAACGGTTTTCGCCTTGCATAGGAGAGTTTTAACTTGCACTTACAGATGTAGCGACCAACTGTAGTTACTGACAGTGGGTTTCTGAAGTGTTCCTGAGCCCATGTGGTGATATTCTTTACACACTGATGTCGCTTGTTGATGCAGTACAGCCTGAGGGATCAAAGGTCACGGGCTTAGCTGCTTACGTGCAGTGATTTCTCCAGATTCTCTGAACCCTTTGATGATATTACGGACAGTAGGTGGTGAAATCCCTAAATTCCTTGCAATAGCTGCTTGAGAAAGGTTTTTCTTAAACTGTTCAACAATTTGCTCATGCATTTGTTGACAAAGTGGTGACCCTCGCCCCATCCTTGTTTGTGAATGATTGAGCATTTCATGGAATCTACTTTTATACTCAATCATGGCACCCACCTGTTCCCAATTTGCCTGTTCACCTGTGAGATGTTCCAAATAAGTGATTGATGAGCATTCCTCAACTTTATCAGTATTTAATGGCACCTTTCCCAACTTCTTTGTCACGTGTTGCTGGCATCAAATTCTAAAGTTAATGATTATTTGCAAAAAAAAAAAAAATGTTTATCAGTTTGAACATCAAATATGTTGTCTTTGTAGCATATTCAACTGAATATGGGTTGAAAATGATTTGCAAATCATTGTATTCCGTTTATATTTACATCTAACACAATTTCCCAACTCATATGGAAACGGGGTTTGTATTACCTCAAGCTAAATCACCAAAATGATTCCCGAGCATGGCCACCGCTGCTGCTCACTGCTCCCCTCACCTCCTTATTGGGTGGAACAAGGGGATGGGTCAAATGCAGAGAGTAATTTCACCACACCTAGTGTGTGTGTGACTATCAGTGGTACTTTAACTTTAACTTAATTATGTACTTGACTGTAATTTGTGTGTTTCTTTGGGTGTTTGGTGGACTTTCTTGGGGGAAAGATTGAAGCCAGTGCATGTATATGCCAAACTATAGCATACCTGGAACCTAGTGTTGTCCCGATGCTAATGTTTTGGTACCGGTACCAAAATCCATTTAGACACTTTTCAGTAATTTTCGGTATTTTTCTAAATAAAGGGGACCACAAAAATTATTGGCTTTACTTTAACAAAAAAGCTTAAGGTACATTAAACATATGTTTCTTATTGCAAGTTTGTCCTTAAATAAAATAGTGAACATACAACAAAACTTGTCTTTTATTAGTAAGTAAGCAAACAAAGGCTCCTAATTTAGCTGCTGACGTATGCAGCAACACATTGTGTCATTTATCATTCTATTATTTTGTCAAAATTATTAAGGACAAGTGGTAGAAAATGAATTATCAATCTACTTGTTCATTTACTGTTAATATCTGCTTACTTTCTCTTTTAACATGTTCTATCTACCCTTCTGTTAAAATGTAATAATCACTTATTCTTCTGTTGTTTGATACTTTACATTAGTTTTGGATGACACCACAAATTTGGGTATCAATCCGATACCAAGTACATTGGTCATATTCACAGTCCTCATGTGTCCAGGGACATATTTCCTGAGTTTATAAACATAACATACATTTTAAAAAAAACGAAAGAAGATGTAGTGATGTCAAAAAATATCGACGTAATTATAGTAGTATCGACTAGATACGCTACTGTACTTGTATCATTACAGTGGATGTTAGGTGTAGATCCACCAATGGCGTTTGTTTACATTTTGATGCCGGTGAGCTGCGCCATTCCAGTACTTTTCAGAGGTGAAATAGTACCGAATATGATTCATTAGTATCGCGGTACTATACTAATACCGGTATACTGTAAAACCCTAATGGAACCTGCAATATGACAGTTTTAAAATGCACCAAATGTGGATATTGAATGTTCAATAGAGAAATGCTTCTTAGGCAGATGTCAATGATGTGTAAAATATTTGGAATGTTGTCTGCATGCATACAACCCTAAAATGTAATAATTTTTGGAAGGTATTAGAGCATCTGCATCTAGCAATATGAGCAGATTGTTCGTAGCTTATTCCTTCTTCCTTTGGGCTAATGGATTTGGAAAACATTCCAGTCGGGCAGATAGCTACAGAATGGGAATCTGGCTTGAGGGCAATTCTCACTAAGTGGGGAGAGAGCCATTAAACAAAGGTGCCTGTGGTTTCATATTCAGGATACTTTACAACCTCCGTCCCAGGACATCAACAGTGTTTTTGGGTGTGCTGTCGGAGGGGGCAGAAGTGGGGGAGGAGGATCCATCTGCCACGCTGCCGGTCCTGAGGGAGACGGGCATATCCCTGGGGTGTTTTGGAGAGAGAGAGGGGCTGAAAGGATTACACCCAACCACTAATCAACGGCGGTAATCTGCGGGCCCCCATACAAAATCCTCTCCGATCCAAACAACAATTTGGGACAAAACATAATAGCTGTGTGAATGTGTGACGTACAATCGGTGTAGAGATGGTGGGACAAATTTGCGGGCAAATATACAGGTGCTTTAAAGCTGTCTGACACAACTTCTGAGGTGTGATTGGCAACGAGCCACGGCGTGTCTGTGATCAGGTGCGAGTGTCCCACAAGTGGCCTCGTCTGATTCCCAGTGTGACCATTATGCAAATACAGCAACACGACAAGCCCGCAACATAAATTAGACTAACGGACAAAAGCACTTTACGAATACAATCAGATTGTAATAGGTGCATTTATAGCATGGACATTCAATGTAGGAAATGCATTCAATTCACAATGAAGCAATCGCAATACAGTACACACAAAAAAATACCAGGATTTCACAGCATTTAACGGTATTATTTTTTTCCCAGTAAAATTGACTCTCACCTTGCAACAAATTACTGTAAAAATTACAGAACCCTTGCACAGCATTTAACTTGCCAGTAAATTACTGTAAATGTCACTATGAAAGTAATGCAATGGGTAACACTGTTAGTTTTTGTAGTAAGATGTACTCTAATTAATTAATTTCATGTACGTTACAACGCTGTTACGACACGATTGATGTAACGTGGCACGCTACTTTGGATGCTAAGAAGACGGCTTTAGAATCCCAGCAAGTTCACTTTAGCAGCCACTGCACACACATACACAGGAGGAGACGGCACAGACAACAGGGGCGCAGTATTATCTGTTTTATTTAAATATGTGTATATACTATATATAAATAACAAATAATCATATACATAAACAAGGGAAATGGAGTGTGACGAATCCAAAGTGTGTGTGTGTGAGACTATGTGTGGTGATTAGCTGTTGAGTGTTACCGGTAGTGTTGAGCGAGAGGCGGAAGGTCAAGAGGGACAAGGCAGAGCTCGGAGGGCCATGAGCAGGCAGGAAGTCGGGGGCTATAGCGGGGCGTCGAAGGTCCGCGTCCAGGCGGGAGGTCGAGATCCATGAGGCAGTTAGGGAAGCAGAGGGAACGCGGGAAGACAAGACGCACAGCTCGTAACGCGGGAACGGAGGGAGGCTGCTGGATCGACAACAAAACACGAGACAAATCAACACGGAGGGGGAGAAGTACAGAGAGAGAGTATGCATGGAGCTAGACCGGTTTGGCTTACTGTACAGGACAGGTAGTTACGTTCTGGCACGGGATAGCAGGTTGTGCAGGCTTATGAAGGCAGGTCCACTGATCAGCCACAAGTGCGCTGATTGCTGGCGATTGATTGCAGCTGCTTGCTGCAGCCGGACTGACGTCCGCCCGGCGCGCCCCCGGAGGTGGGCTCAGCCCAGCGCACAAATTAATGCGCAATGAGGTGTGCTCCGGCAGTGACAGGTACTACTACAAGGGAATAATGAACATTCCATAAAGTGACAATCATTAACAATAATATTTCTACAATACCCAGTTTGTGGACAAGGAGAGACACAGCCATTGACACAAGTGCAATCACTTTATTAAGTATCATTGAAAACATTCCACCAGCACTGCGGTCAACAATCTCCTTCCAGTCCACAGATTAACACTGAGCCCGTCCTCGCTGATGTCACACTTCACTTGGCGACAGGCACCGTCTTTTAAAGGCACACAGTCGCAATCACACTCATGAAACATCTCTAAACTGCATTCACCAGAAATATCAAAGTTTCCACAAAAAAACCAACACATTAATTTCCCTGGTAATAATTTACATTTATTAAATAATAATTGTGTTAGTAATTCAATTGCTTCTTTGGGAAAGAAGTAAGTAATTAGTTACTTTTTCAAGTAAATTTCCTAACACTGGAAATATTTTACAAAAATTTACTGTAACTGTAGAGCTGTGATTTTACAGTTAATTACGATAAAACTATAACACAATGCTTTAAGTTCATTGTTGTAATGTTATTGTATTTAATTTAATTAAAATCCCTGAATTTAATTGTTAATTACTATTTTCATTTAACAAAATACTGCCACCTGTACAAGAGTGTGCAACATAGTCTACAAAAAAAACATATCTTACCTGTTTGTATTTGGTATTCCCATACAGTGCATCTGGAAAGTATTCACAGCGCTTCACTTTTTTTTTCATTATTTTGTTATGTTACAGCCTTATTACAAAATGGAATCAATTAATATTTGTCCTCAAAATTCTACAGACAATACCCCACTGTGAAAAGTTTTTTTTAATTGTAACTTTAATAAAACTAGAAAAATAAAATAATCACATGTACATGAGTATTCACAGCCTTTGCTCAATACATTGTTGGTGAACCTTTGGCCGCAATTACAGCCTCAAGTCTTTTTGAATACAATGCCACAAGCTTGGCACACTTATCTCTAGGCGGTTTCACCCATTGCTCTTTGCCCACTCCTCTTTGCGGCACCTCTCAAGTTCCATCAGGTTGGATGGGAAGCGTTGGTTTTCATCCAGTTTGTCTCTGTACATTGCTGCATTCATCTTAGTCTAGTCAGGGAGGGGACCGAGAACCCGATGGTCACTTTGTCAGAGCTCCAGCATTCCTCTGTGGAGACAGGAGTACCTTCCAGAAGGACGACCATCTCTGCAGCAATTCACCAATACGGCCTGTATAGTAGAGTGGCCAGACGGAAGCCATTTCTTAGTAAAACATTTGCTAGCAAGCACCCAAATGACTCCCAGACCTTGAGAAATCCAATTATCTGGTTTGATGAGACAAAGATGTAACTCTTTGGCCTGAATGCAAGGCGTCATGTTTGGAAGAAACCAGGCACCGCTCATCACCAGGCCAATACCATCTCGGCATAGCTCGGTTGGTAGATTGGCCGTGCCAGCAACTTGAGGGTTCCACGTTCGATTCCCGCTCCCGCCGTCCTAGTCACTTCCGTTGTGTTCTTGGGCAAGACACTTTACCCACCTGCTCCCAGTGCTACCCACACTGGTTTAAATGTAACTTAGATATTGGGTTTCACTATGTAAAGCGCTTTGAGTCACTAGAGAAGAGCGCTATATAATTCACTTCACTTCACTTAATCTCTACAGTAAATCATGGTGTTGGCAGCATCATTTCAGTGGAAGGAATTGGCATATCTGGATTAGATATGCCGTTTGGAATTTAAGACTTTGGTGACGTATTTTGCCTCAGTTAAGTCAGTGGAAGTGGATAACTCCATATACATACGGTAACGGTTTACCTGAAAAACGTTGCGCAAGTCTGCAATTTTTTTTCCCAATTGTATTTAAAAGTTGTAGTCAAAAGTTCCTTATTTTTATTTACCCTCTTGTTGTGGGGCAGACTGGCTCGTACATGCAAAGTAGCGTATTGTTCTAACTGTCAGTAGACTCCAAATGCAAGCGCTAAAAACTACATCATGGCTGACGGGGTGGAGACGCAGTCGAAGGGGGCTTGCCTTGGAGGAGGGCTTTGGTACGTAAAAAAAATGGTGCATTCTGAAGAGAAGGACAGAAAGCAGTTTAAAGATGGTTTGTAAAACATAAGTCATGCAAAATTTTGATCAAAAAACCCCTATGTAGACTAGTAGTCCCCAAACTACAACTCCCGGGCCAGATACAGCCCGCCAGCGTCCAAAATTCGGTCCGCGGGAAGTCCCAAGTTTAAAAAAAATAATAATAATAATAATAATACTAAATAAACAAAAATATATAAATAAAGGATACAAATTAAATTAAATTAAATCAAAAATATATATATATATATATATATATATAAATACAATTTTATTTATTTATGTATTTTTTTAATATGTCCTTTTCTAATCCATTTTCTACCGTTAGTTACTCTCGGTGTCTTGTAACCGCTCAGGCAAATCATATTGCATTTTCCCATCGATATAACGTGACATCCTCTGACCACATAACTTTCCTCCAGAAGGTCTTATCATTGTCCATGTGATGTCAGACGAAACACAAATTGAGCTGTATGGCCACAATACCCAGCAATATGTTTGGAGGAAAAAAGGTGAGGCCTTTAATCCCAGGAACACCATTCCCACCGTCAAGCATGGTGGTGGTAGTATTATGCTCTGGGCCTGTTTTGCTGCCTATGGAACTGGTGTTTTAAATGGGACAATGAAAAAGGAAGATTACCTCCAAATTCTTCAGGACAACCTAAAACGGTTGGGTCTTGGGCACAATTGGCTGTTCCAACAGGACAATGACCCCAAACACACGTCAAAAGTGGTAAAGGAATGGCTAAATCAGGCTAAAATTAAGGTTTTAGAATGGCCTTTCCAAAGTCCTGATTTAAACGTGTGGACAATGCTGAAAAAACAAGTCCATGTCAGAATACCAACTCATTTAGCTGAACTGTACCAATTTTATCAAGATGAGTGGTCAAAAATTCAACCTGAAGCTTGCCAGAAGCTTGTGGATGGCTACCAAATACGCCTTATTGCAGCGAAACTTTCCAAGGGACATGCAACCAAATATTAACGTTGCTGTATGTATACTTTTGACCCAGCAGATTTGGTCACATTTTCAGTAGACCCATAATAAATGTATAAAAGAACCAAACTTCAGGAATGTTTTTTGTGACCAACAAGTATGTGCTCCAATCACTCTATCACAACAAAATAAGTGTTGTAGAAGTTTTTGGAAACTCAAGACAGCCATGACATTATGTTCTTTACAAGTGTATGTAAACTTGTATAGGTGTATGTATATATATATATATATATATATATATATATATATATATATATATATATATATATATATATATATATATATATATATTGCCAAAAGTATTTTGGCCACCCATCCTAATGATCAGAATCAGATGTCCTAACCACTTGGCCCGGCCACAGGTGTATATAATCAAGCACTTAGGCATGGAGACTGTTTCTACAAACATTTGTGAAAAAATGGGCCGCTCTCAGGAGTTCAGGGATTTCCAGCGTGGAACTGTCATAGGATGTCACCTGTGCAACAAATCCATTCGTGAAATTTCCTCGCTCCTAAATATTCCAAAGTCAACTGTCGACTTTATCATAAGAAAATGGAAGAGTATGGGAACAACAGCGACTCAGCCACGAAGTGGTAGGCCACATTAACTGACAGAAAGGGGTCAGCAGATGCTGAAGCGTATAGTGCAAAGAGGTCGCCAACTTTCTGCACAGTCAGTTTCTACAGAGCTACAAACTTCATGTGACCTTCCAATCAGCCCACGTACAGTACGTAGAGAGCTTCATGGAATGGGTTTCCATGGCCGATCAGCTGTATCTAAGCCATACATCACCAAGTCCAATGCAAAGCCTCGGATGCAGTGGTGTAAATTACTTCGCCACTGGACTCTAGAGCAGTGGAGACGCCTTATCTGGAGTGATGAATCACGCTTTTCCGTCTGGCAATCTGATGGACCAGTCTGGGTTTGGGGATTGCCAGGAGAACGGTACATTTCGGACTGCATTGTGCCAAGTGTGAAATTTGGTGGAGGAGGATTTATGGTGTGGGGTTGTTTTTCAGGAGATGGGCTTGGCCCCTTAGTTCCAGTGAAAGGAACTTTGAATGCTCCAGGATAGGAATGGGATGGCACTTCAAGTTCATATGTGAGTCAAGGTAGGTGGCCAAATACTTTTGGCAATATAGTGTATATATACTGTAAATATATATATATATATATATATATATATATATATATATATATATATATATATATATATATATATATATATATATATATATATATATATATATATACAGAACGGCCCCCCGCCAAAATTTTTTAACTTGAAAGTGTTTTTTTTTTTTTATTATTCACTGATTTGGTCACAGCAGGCGGCTTACGAGGTGCATATGTTTTGCTTTTGTCCTGGCACCTTCTTAGTTCTTTGCAGCAACAAAATAGCAGGATATCACTTTGCAACTAGTTTCACGGCCCCTTGGCAGGGTGGTTTTGATGTCTGGGCCTCATGGACGGGGTCTGAGCTCGCTTGCGGTGGCTTTAAAGCTCTGTTGGCCTATAGAAGAAGCTGCTTAATGATGATGCCAGTCCTCCAGGGCATAGGGAACTGGAGCACCCTGGCCTGCTACTATACTCCACCTCCTGCAGTATGCCCATTGGCTAGCCCGCCTCTAAGCTCCCTATCCCGTAGCCTCATTGTTTAGCGGGCCCCGGACTGCCAATATTAAGCCCGGCTAATGTGATCTAGAGGCAGCTGGAGCAGCCCCGATTATTACCATGACACAGCCAACTGAGGGGTGTAATATCATTAAAAATAAATCAGGTGGTTTGGAGATTTGCTCGAGCACGAGGGGGAGCGAGGTTTTGAATGGCATTAGGTGGGAGAACTGCCATAATTTCATTAGCCAGTGGGAATATCTCAGAGGATCTGTTGAAACATTTCCTTCAAGTTGCAGTAATTTAATTGGTTTGCACTGAGCACAAAAAATGAATAAAAGAGATTTGGGGTTGGTACATTTTCCCAATGAATTGTCAAACCATTAATATGCACTGTGCAACAATATTAAATGTCAATTTCCTAATTGATGAGAGATGACCCATTTGACAGCAAATTTAACATAGGGTTGTTGATGTTATTATCTTTGTGTGTTGGATTATTGTTGGAGATGATAGGAAAAACGTGAGGCACTGATAATCTTCTTAAACTCTTTGACACTGAGCTGTCTGCTCGGCAGACTCATCACAATCAGCTGGCCGATGGCTGACACAACCTATTAACATTTTCAATGCATTAGTGCAAAGCCAATCCACACAAAACATAATAAGACGTGCAGCCGTTTTTGTGTTTTATGATTGTATCATTTCCAAACGGTGCATGTTTGAGTTTCTCTTTTTGTTACTCTCTCCTAGGTCTTAGACCATGTCTCCAGTAAGTCGTTTAACCCCTTAAACAAATAATTATTTAGCCTAAGCCCCGTTTCAACCACACTAAACCAGCGTTAAAGGTCCCCCTCCTGGGACAAATTTTTACACGGCTAAGTGCGTTTACAAACTGAGTTCGGAGAGGAAGTGACGCCAGAAAGACCGCGCCCCACACAGGAAGTGACGTCAGAAAGAACGCGCCACAGCCAGCTTCATAATAAAGCGGTTTCGTAACTCGGAGCTAACCATTGGAGATATGAAGGCGAGTCATCCAGACATGCCCGTGTTTCTCCTTCCGTCTGTACAGACGCTTGTGGAAATCACACATGAATACCTTAAGAGAAAGCTATTGCAGCTATTTCAGATACAACACTTCTCGGACGGCAAAATAACTTTCCAATGTCCAGGTCAGCTGTGATTCTACTTACCGAAAAATTTTGTCCATTTGTCGAAGGAGAGTCAACGAGAATGCGAGCTCCCGTGGATATGATAAAAAAGGTAGCGTGTGCTTTGTATTACCTGGCCGTCGAGGGAAGACTAACTACGGAAAACAGCGAATGCATTTGGACTGGCAAAGCAGACTGTTTCAGTTATTGTCCGCCATGTATGTCGCAGACTCAACGTCTAAGTCCGCATACTAAAATCGGGACGGTTGACAAGTATGAGATTATATAAAGTCACCAAAAAGGAATGGACAATGAAGGTGAAGGCAAAAAACTGAGGAGTGTCCTGACTAGATATCTAGATCCTGAGATTGATTGATGTAAAATGTTCTTTATCACATTATTTACATGTCTAATAAAGATTTGATTAATTTATGATGGCTCAGGTGTGATTCACTACAATAGGGCCCACAGCACACTGGAATCCAGTTAATTGAAATACCACAACACTGGACATTGTTCAGATAAGTTAAATTTAAGAACTGGCACACAAAGCAACACTGGAGGTGACTATGTCGTGCACATTTTCCGCGCATGCGTATTCGGTCGCATTGCGCCGGCGAACGGACGGGAGAGGGTGTCTTAAACGGTGGCATTGTTGTGTGTGGACACGGATAAGGTTAGGTGGGATTTACCCTGGATAACCCTATCCGGCTTAGTGTAAACGGGGCCTTAATCAAGGCTCAAGTCGTTCGTTTTGCTCACAGACATTTATTTTAGCCTTCTTCACGTTACTGACGATGCCAAATATAATGCCGTCAGAACTAATTAAAAACAAGCAAACAGAACTTACAATTCGTCTGACATCCAATAAAAGAAAACACATTGATTTCACATACACATCAGAAAGAATCATACCTCGTTGGCTTTATAAACTCCAAGGGAATAAAGTTTATTTTCGAACCCAGATTCCATTAACGTCTTCTCCATCAAACACTTGTTGTGTCTTACTACTTCCTTTATTCCGTCACATATTAATAGGTTGATTGGCAACACTAAATTGGCCCTAGTGTGTGAATGTGAGTGTGAATGTTGTCTGTCTATCTGTGTTGGCCCTGCGAATAGGTGGCGACTTGTCCAGGGTGTACCCCGCCTACCGCCCGAATGCAGCTGAGATAGGCTCCAGCACCCCCCGCGACCCCGAAAGGGACAAGCGGTAGAAAATGGATGGATAGATGGATATTAATTGTCCCCCCAACAATGTGACCAAACCGGAACAAAAAATATATTCCCTTCCAATTTACATGGGTTTTGTAACAAAAATAAAGTTAACATACATTTGCATGAATTAACCCAAGGAAATACCTTTTTAATCACATCATCTATACAAGATGAACTTTATTTATGTATGCATTGTATTTATTTATTCTAACCAACTATGAAATGATATAAAACATATACATGTTGCTTCTGTCAGCAGCTCCACTTTTGTTATTTTGAGTTTGCTGTTAGTGAGTGTGTGTTATTTCATGGTCGGTGCACGAATAGAGATCATGCTAATTGTTTTCCTTGTTTTGCATATTCGATCTACGAGCAAGGGAGGTCACAAGTGCCGTTAGTCTCGCAGCGTGACTCTCGTGTCGCTATTGTTTGAGCTTCAACACACATAAATAAGGTGATTTCAAGGCCCATTGAATGCGCGATGGATTGTGCTGACTTGATGATTATCAGACGAGTGACGCTCTCCAGCGTGGGCGATTTGTTGTTCCCCCCTCTCTAGCATTGGATGAATACATAGATCGACAACACAGATATATATATATATATATATAGATACGGTCAAATTTAGCAGTACAGCAGCCAATATAGTAGCTTGATAACCCGGACAACACTGACATCTAGTGGTCAAGCTTAAAACTACACTCATACTTTGTTTTTTCCAGTGCAGCGTTACCTTACCTGTGCCCAAGTGACATTTATGTTTTGCAAAAAAGATAGTGTTTTTTTTTGGTGAAAATTAAAGTTTATTTTTCGAGCTAAAATAGATCAGAGATAATTTTGACATGTATATTGTATTATATGTTGATTTAACTTGTGAAAGTGAATCAAAGAATATGAGGAGTTGGCGTGTGTTGTGTTAATATGGGGACTTCAGTGTTACACTGACACAAACCAGGAAAGTGGATTACAGTTTTTCCCATTTGCTTACACACAATTTTACTGACTGGGTGTCTTTTTTTCAAAATGATTTACATACTTTTCCAAACACGACATTAAATTTTCTTAATTCCTAGATTATTTGCAAAATGACACACTTGGGTCAAAACATATGCCCATTCATCAAAATAAAGCAAGCATTAGTAAAAATGCAGTTTTATTGTCATCTCACTCACACAGACTTCAAATGATAAGACACTATTGGAGTGAGTTACCCAGAACAGTGATAAATACAAAACACATTTGTGAAAAACCCTATTTTACTATAAGAAATCACATGTTTGGGGAATTTTGCCCGACCTTTTTAGCATGCTTGACACTCAGCATCAAGGGTTGGAATTGGGGGTTAAATCACCATAAATGATTCCCGGGCGCAGCCACCGCTGCTGCTCACTGCTCCCCTCACCTCCCAGGGTGATGGGTCAAATGCAGAGAATAATTTCGCCACACCTAGTGTGTGTGTGACAATCATGGGTACTTTAACTTTAAAATATGTGATGAATGATTACTGTAACTTGACAAAATATATTGGCAAATCCATAGCAATCGTCATTGTTTACTTTGAAGTGGGCCTATATGTAAGGACCTAAAGAGAAAGTTAAAAAATCCTGTAATCTTTTCAAGAAGTGCTCAACAATGATGCTGCAAACTGAAAATAGTTATTTTTACCACAGTCAGGTAAAGTAACATACCACAGTAGTCAACAATGACATGCAGTACAAATTAAAATCTGAGACAAATAAAAAGGTTTGAAAAAAAAATCTGGAGATAAATAAAAATGACATTATATAGTATAGGCTACATGTGCAGACTTAGACAACAGCAACTCTATGAAAGAACGTACTCAAAAACCTCAGTTACTGATTCTAATCATCGCCTGCTCGTCTAGCTGGATCAGGCCATAGTATCTCATCCACAACACATGTGTAAGATGCAGGGGCACCGCTAGGGATTTTGGGCCCCATGAAAAGAATCTTTACAGGGCCCCCAACACAGTGTCATTATTTTTTCTGTATTATAATTTCATCATCATTAGGGGCCTCTCTGGGCCCCCCTCCATCATGGGCCCCTAGAATCTGTCTCCTTTACCCCCCCCCCCTTTTCGGCGCCCGAAGGTGTGTGTAAAGCATTGTGTGTAATATTTCGCAAAAACTGTGAAGCAGAGTCTATGCCTAATATTAGGCAAATCTGCACAGTGGTTTTGTTTACTGTGTAGACTTTGTTAACTGTGTGAAAATTTAAAATTTAGCATGTAAACAATTTGAAAAAACTGTAATAGGTATTACCTGCACATACCAAATACCGCCACTGAGTGACGCTGTTTTTGGGAATATATTTTGATGCAGCTATAGGCCTGGTACATTCTATTTCCAACCTGCTCCTAATTCCAAACGTCCTCCTATTACCTCACTCCCTCCCTTCTCATGCAGCTCCATGCATCCTCCCCTGCAGTCCCTGAGCGTCATAAGCATCATCACCCACTCGTTTTCCCTGAACCCACGCCATCATTGAACTGACACATTTTAGTTCACTTATAGTAGGAGCTTCCACCAGCAGCTGTAGCATCAACCAGTGGGAGAATATTACACTGTTAGACAGTTTTGAGCGGGTTAAGAATGGCTCCTAAAAGAGAACCATCTATGAAGAACTCGACTTCACCGTTGACCCAGACCAGCTTGGGTCCCCCTTTCCCCTGCCTGCCTGCAGCTCCTCCAGCACCAAAAGCAGTCCCAGAGCAGAAACCAAGGATGTTGCGAGCATCAGATTCACCATTTGACCCCAGTACTTTGGAGGTGAGTGGGGGGAAAAAGTAAGTTATCCTTTGACAAAGCTAATGTGGGTTTGTCTCAGTGAATCATTTGTATTGTAGCTCACTAGATAAAAATGGCAGCACCAGCTTGAGTGATCGCTACTAAATAAAGAAATAGGTCATTAGGAATGATGCTGTCATTCTTTCTACTTAGGCAGAAATAGTTGTTTTTTGGGTTTTTTATCCAAATGTATTTGAGTCAAAAAGGGAATTATAATGTTTTTGATAGACTAACACATGTTTTTACTTTATTGGCTTGCACTTTGTTGAGAAATGATTCTAGAATTATGATGCCCATGCAACACAACACACACATTCAAATGTGATCCCAGTATAATTTTGATATTGTGAATTTTGTGTGCAGCGCATGACGTAATTGAATTATGCTCACTTTCGCTCTGTGTATTTTATAAGAATGTGTGTGCATGTTTGTCACGCTGTGATATCTACACTTGCTGCTGATGGTGCTCCTGCATGGCAAGTGTAATACTGTACATTACTCCATGGCAACTTACATCCATCCTTACCGCATGGCCAGCATCCATATTACAAATTCATGTGAAGTCAAAGTTCAAAGTCAAATCAGTAATTTCTGTAAGACAAATGGTACACAATACGTGTCACCCCGCGTAGGAGCCTCCAGTCCTTTATTATAGAAATATCACAGGTGAGATTACCAAGCATCTTTGCTAATCAAAGGCGTGATCGTGACAATCTACATTGAGTGTTAGGCCCCGTTTACACAAAGCCGGATAGGGTTATCCAGGGTAAATCACACCTAACCTTATCTGTGTCCACACACAACAATGCCCCCCTCCGTCCGCCGGCACAACGCGGAAAATACGCACGTCTTAGTCACATCCAATGTTGCTTTGTATGCAAGTTCTTAAATGTAACTTATCTGAACAATATCCAGTGTTGTGGTATTTCAATTAACTGGAATGCAGAGGGCTGTGGGGCCCTATTGTAGTGAATCACACATGAGACATCATAAATTAATCAAATCTTTATTGGACATGTAAACAATGTGATAAAGAACATTTTACATCAATCAATATCGGGATCTAGATATCTGGTCAGGACACTCCTCACTCTTTTGCCTTCACCTTCATTGTCCATTCGGTTTTGGTGACTTTATATAGTCTGGACCTAGACGTTGAGTCCGCGACATACATGGCGGACAATAACTGATACAGTCTGCTTTGCCAGTCCAAAAGCATTCGCCGTTTTCCGTAGATAGTCCTCCCTCGATGGGCAGGTAATACAAACTACCTTTTTTATCACATCCACGGGAGCACGCATTCTCGTTGTCTCCTCTTCGGATGAAGTCTTTCGCTGAGTAGAATCACAGCTGACCTGGACATTGGAAAGTTCTCTTGCCGTCTGAGAAGTGTTGTATCCCAAATAGCTGCAATCGCTTTATCTTAAGGTATTCATGTATGATTTCCACAAGTGTCTGTACATGTAGAAGAATGAGAAACACGGGCATGTCTGGATGACTCGCCTCCATATTTCCAGTGGTTAGTGCCGAGTTACGAAACCGCTTTATTATGAAGCTAGCTGTGGCGTGTTCTTTCTGATGTCACTTCCTGTGTGGAGCGTGGTCTTTCTGACTTCACTTCCTCTCCCAACTCAGTTTGACGATCAAAGAGTCCATACCAAAGCTAAGTGCCGGAGATTCAAGAAATACACGCCGCACTTAGTCGTGTAAAAATTTGTCAGAGGAGGGGGACCTTAAATGCTGATTTCGTGTGGCTGAAACTGGGCTTAGGCTAAATAATTATTTGTTTAAGGGGTTAAACAACTTAGTGCATTTTTTTTTTTTTTTTTTTTTTTTTTGTCATAAAAAAATACAATCATGTGTACTTACGGACTGTATCCCTGCTGACTGTATTGATCTATATTGATATATAATGTAGGAACCAGAATATTAATAACAGAAAGAACCAACCCTTTTGTGCGAATGAGTGTAAATGGGGGAGGGAGTTTTTTTGGGTTGGTGCACTAATTGTAAGTGTATCTTGTGTTTTTTATGTTGATTTAATAAAAAAAAAAAATATATTTATTTATTTTTTAATTTCTTGTGCGGCCCGGTACCAATCGATCCACGGACCGGTACCAGGCCGCGGCCCGGTGGTTGGGGACCACTGCCTTAAAGGCACTGCCTTTAACGTCGTCTCTCACCTGAAAAGGAGACTATTATATATGTCTCCGTTATCCATAGGTTTATCTATAACCCACAAAGTAGGCAGGCACGGAGCTATTTCTCAGTGTGTGTTTATATATATTTTAATACACTGACACACAACATCCGGATTCCTATCATGCATTGCTTCAAAACGACGGCAAGTAGTAATGTCCAAAATTTCCAGCCGGACAAACAATATTGGGGCATGCCTTAAAGGCACTGCCTTTAGCGTCCTCTCACCTGAAAAGGAGACTATTATATATGTCTCCGTTATCCATAGGTTTATCTATAACCCATAACACGGTGGCCGAATGGATATAGTCACTCATGAATGGTCAGAGAAGCACAAGGCGGCGGCAATGCAGTATTATGGGCCACCTTGCAAGCAACATCCCGTTCTCATTTGCGGATGTTTTCAACAAATCCGTGAAGGATATGTTCCCGGATTCAGAGATCGCTCGCCAGTACTCAAATGGCAGAACAAAGGCTACTTAAATAGTGAAAGGTAAGTGTTTTTTTTTTTTTTAAAGTAAGCAGCAAGTACAGTACAGTTAGTAGAACAACTGTGTTTTCATTACTGTGTACTGTAGTATATATATATATATATATATATAAGAAATACTTTAATTTCAGTGAATTCTAGCTATAAATATACTCCTCCCCCTTGACTCCGCCCCCCACCCCCTACCCCGCCCACCCCCCATGCTCCCAATCTCCCGAATTCCGAGGTCTCAAGGTTGGCAAGTATGCACTTGGGCTACTGTATTAATGTTACAGAATGTGCTTTGCACAGATGCATGACCCTTAGTGATTCTCAAACTGTGGAATTGTACGCGGGCTCCATCGAGTGGTATGTCAAAGAATCCCTTAAATAAATATTTAAACACAGTACTGTTCAAACTATGTAATGTTACAGTGGCCAAAAATGGTAAATATACTTGTTAAATAAAACCTCTGCCTTGTTTTTAATGAATACTCGGGCCTATTACGCGACTGTATTTTAATGTTGGTTATTATGGTTGTACTTGGAAAGCCAAGTTTTTTCCGAGGTGGCACTTGGTAAAAAAAAATATATGAGAACCATTGATTCGGGATCTTTCTGTGTGGAGTTTGCATGTTCTCTCCGTGACTGCGTGGGTTCCCTCTGGGTACTCCAATTTCCTCCCACCTCCAAAGACATGCACCTGGGGATAGGTTGATTGGCAATACTAAATTGGCCCTAGTGTGTGAATGTGAGTGTGAATGTTGTCTGTCTATCTGGCCCTGCGACGAGGTGGCGACTTGCCCAGGGTGCCCGAATGCAGCTGAGATAGGCTGCAGCACGCCGCGCGACCCCGAAAGGGACAAGCGGTAGAAAATGGGTGGATGGATAGATGGATGATTTGACGCGTTCACATTGTTTAACACAAATATATCCAACACCTTAACAATATACATACTCAGAAAACAGGAATATAATAATTGGCCCCTCTTATTAAAATATAATGTATTTGTTAAGTGAAAGGAAAATACAATTCTTGCCAAAAGTGTTGACTTCCTGCCAAAAAGAGCGGCGTTGCCAGATGCAAGGAAATGACAAATTATTGTACCAGAAGCTTAAAAGTATCGTATTTTAAGGTAAGTTATCATACAAACCGATTTTGTATGTCGTTCAGAGTCACCTGCTATAGCAACAGTACAAAAAACAAAAAACATTATCAGAGTTCACCAGAAATAGTCGTGTTTTAATGCAGTTTTACCAATTAATAAACTAACAGCTTTGTTGGGAATAAAAAGCTGCCACTTGGAGAGCAGTGCCAAAGACAAAGTACAGCAGAGGTGTTGGAAGTATGTTATTAATCGTATATTGTACACACTATCGTACCAAAACGGTAATCACTGTGGGGTCTGGCAACGCAGCATGAGCCGACGTCACACAGTGACGTCATCCCGTAACGCTGGAGGGCTTCTTGTCACCCCGCCCATCCCGTCTCGCCGTCAAACATTCTTTGCCTCGCAAACATCCCGGTCACACCTTACCCGCCTCAGATATGGTGAGTTTACCTCTCTACTCGCCCGAGCTAACATTTTTTGTCGATTTACATGCCTTTCATTGATTAATATAGTTGTTTCGGGAAAGTGTGGTCGAATTTGAAAGACGTTTACTTACGTTTCAAAATGTCGCTGCTTGCTAGCGGAAGTGCAACTTTTTTTTTTTGACGCTAGCGTTAGCCTGCACGGTTTGAAATATGAAAGTAACGATCACACCGTTCCTTTCGTGGCGGTTTGTAAAGCTGTGTTGTGTAAAACTAATCAAGTGTGTAACGTATGTTATAAAGACGATGCAAACGGCACGTTTTAACGCGGTAGTTAATCGGAGCCGGCTTTGCTACAGAACCAATGTTGACCCAGCTAAATGTGTCTTTTAACAGTCAGACTTCACGGACGATCAGATCCAGGGTGAGTTTCCACAGTTTCCATGCCACCTTCCTTGTGCACGCTGTCATTCTGCCTTGATTCCGATTACTCTTTGCCCCCTCCTTGTCTCACCTTGCTTGTGTGGCCGCCTACTGTCACAGTAGTAGCGCTTTTAATTTCCCTTTTTATTTCACACTGTTTCATTACTTTCCCACTTGCAACTGCTTGTTTTTCACAGATTGAGTTTAACCTGGAACAGATTCATGGTAAGTCGGTAAAATGGGGGTACCGCCTTAGGAAAAAAAACAAAAAACTGCTGGCTATCTTGGAGTGTTGAGGATTGCATGATGAATTAAAGCAAGTGTGTTGTAAATGTTAATCGGTTGCTTTGAGCGGTGTTGGTACGTTTAAACCCGTCCACATGACCACAATATACCATTACAAACGTGCTAGCTCAGGCTGTGTTGCAGTGCAATGTGTTCAGTCATGCATCTGTAATGCCTAACATAGTCATCATGCACAGTCCTTTTGTTGATTAACTGTGATCATCTCTGGTTTGTGTCAGGTTACGGTAAACTTCGCCTTGTCAATTCCAAGACACTCACTCTCACAAGCTTCCCCTTTTTTGGTGCGGCACACAATGATGTATGTTTTATCACTGTGAACATAATAGGCCATGTTCCTTGCAGACTCCTCCTCCTTTCCTCCATTACCAAATATGGTGTTGGGGAAAAGTTTGCTCTTGCCAGAAGGGAAGAGACGCATTCCTTTTGAACAGGAAAAAAAAACACAACACTGCCTTAGCTGCTAGGGCTGCATTTCTTGGTGGGGCAGCGTCTTGCCACATCGTATTTGACACATATTTATTTACTCACACTGACTCGATTGCCCAATTACTAGTTTAACCAGCACAAACCACGTCCAATACATTTGTATCCTCTGCCTCATAACACTTAAATAGTACTTACCTATAGCTCAAGCACTGTAATTTACTGATAACAGCAATAGTGATGACTTAATGTAATTTAAGTTTAAAAGTGGGCTGGCTCAGGGTGGAGGAAAGAGTAAAACAACTTGCACTGAGCCTAGTCTATAAAATCCGCTACACCTCCCTGATATCGAAGTACATGTCAAACTACTTCCTTAACGCATTCACATTGTTTAACACAAATATATCCAACACCTTAACAATATGCATACGTCAGAAAACAGGAATATAATCATTGGCCATAACCACAACACCAGGGGGAGCTCCACTAACCACGTTAAACCCAGATTCTGATCTAACAAAGGTCTTAACTCATTCTCTTTCTATGCCACATCAATGTGGAATGCGCTCCCAACAGGTATAAAAGAAAGGGCATCTCTATCCTCCTTCAAAACCGCAATAAAAGTACACCTCCAGGCAACTTCAACCCTAAACTCACACCCTCCCCGGATTGTTAATAATCAAATGTAAACAATCAAATGTAGATACTTTTCTTATGCCTTCTGATCTCTCTCTCTATGTCCACTACTTGCTGTACATATCCTACCAATTCAGACCTACACTGTTCCAATATCCATTTCTCTGTTCTCAATTGTTGATGACTGATGATAACAACCAAACCTAACCCCCCGCCTCCACACCCCGAATTGTAAATAATTCAATGTATACACCCTGATGATTATCTTGTGTGATTACTGTATTATGATGATAGTATATATGATAGTATATATCTGTATCATGAATCAATTTAAGTGGACCCCGACTTAAACAAGTTGAAAAACTTATTCGGGTGTTACCATTTAGTGGTCAATTGTTCGGAATATGTACTTCACTGTGCAACCTACTAATAAAAGTCTCAATCAATCAAAGGGGGCCTATTCAATCAATCAGTTTATTTATATATCTATTTATTTATATCCCGTAATCACAAGTGTCTCAAAGGGCTGCGCAAGCCACAACGACATCCTCGGCTCAGATCCCACTATTATGCCAAAACAACTTTTTTTTTAATTTACCTATTGGTACCTGTTTTTGTGTATTTGGGATCTCTATAAGTCCTGAAAATTTGAAATCAAACTGTGGAAGCGTTGCGGAGATTAGACCTGGGCAATAAATCGATTTGATCAGTAAATTCGAGTTTTTTGTTGCAGACAATGTTTTTGTTCTCTTTCTCCAGCATACTTTTTGCCCCCATGAGCTTCCGTAGCTCATGGGGGCAAGAAAACAGAGTTAGCGGAGATTCACAAGTCTAGCGAAACATGACTAATGCTAATGCTAAATATACGATACGTTTCTTCCAAAGAAAAGAAAAGTGTAGTCAGTGCGTTAAGAGTTGCATCAAACAAGTGACTGTACGCTCCAGTGTCTTTAAAAAAGACATCAGCACAACAAACTTATTCCATCATTTAAAACAACATAGAGCCAAGAAGGAGAAATGCAACTGTTTATGAAGTAAAAAAAGACCGCAGCAACAACAAACTGAAGCTTAGAAGCTGCTTTCTGTTGTGAAATCATTTAGACAAAGTTCCATGTATGATGAGAAAGGAGAATAATGCACCGAGCGATCACTAAAGCAGTCCGTCCAAACCGGAGAGCTGCGCGCGTGTGCTGCGATTTATAACACATTTAATCATCAATATAGTGATATCTTACATGTGCAATGAAGTGTAGATTGTCTTTAACATTAGTACACACTAACAAAAAGCTCAGTATACTTCATGGAAAAGCTTGCTTTTATTTACCTACTAAAACTATATACCGTATTTTTCGGAGTATAAGTCGCTCCGGAGTATAAGTCGCACTGGCCGAAAATGCATAATAAAGAAGAAAAAAAAACATAAGTCGCACTGGCGTATAAGTCGCATTTTTCGGGGACATTTATTTGATAAAACCCAACACCAAGAATAGACATTTGAAAGGCAATTTAAAATAAATAATAGTGAAAGTGACTGGGGAGAGGAAAGTCTGGGCTTCCCTGCTTAGGCTGCTGCGCCCTCGGATAAGCGGAAGAAGATGGATGGATGGATGGAAATAATAGTGAACAACAGGCTGAATACGTGTACGTTATATGACGCATAAATAACCAACTGAGAACGTGCCTGGTATGTTAATGTAACATATTATGGTAAGAGTCATTCAAATAACTATAACATATAGAACATACTATACGTTTACCAAACAATCTGTCACTCCTAATCGCTAAATCCCATGAAATCTTATATGTCTAGTCTCTTACGTGAATGAGCTAAATAATATTATTTGATATTTTACGGTAATGTGTTAATAATTTCACACATAAGTCACTCCTGAGTATAAATCGCACCCCGGCCAAACTATGAAAAAAACCTGCGACTTATAGTCCGAAAAATACGGTACACTTTTTTTTTTATTTGCATACAATAATACATTTTTATTTACAGAATTGTTTAAATTTAAGACAGAAGTGTTATGTTTGCACTTTATTGATCTGATTGATTTTTTGATTTTTTTTTTACTATTTAATTATTTTTTCTTTTTAAACATTTTCAAGAAATACGTTTTTAGTTTGCACTTTATTAATCTGAATGATGCAGATTATTTATTGGCATACAATGTACAATGCTACATTTTTGTTTACAGAAGTATTGCTTCCCGGAGGAAGGTCTTAATTTAGTTCTTTAAAAATGATTGCATTAAAATTAGAATCTGGTCTAAAAAGAACAACATCATTCATATTAGAATTTTGCTAAAAATTAAATGCACAACAACTAGTTTTTAATCAAATAAAAAATCACAACTCAAAGTTTTTGTGAAAAAATCCTGAGATTTTATTTCTAGGTCAGGGGTCGGCAACCCAAAATGCTGAAAAAGCCATATTGGATTAAAAATACAAAAAAACATCTGTGTGGAGCCGCAAAAAATTAAAAGCCTTATAATGAAGGCAACACATGATGTAAGTGTCTATATTAGCTATATTAGCCTACTATCCAAGGCTGACGCAAATCTTCGTTGACAGAAATGTTGTATTTTAACTTTTATTCTTCACATTTTTGCAACATTGAAAAAAAAAAAAGTAAATTGGAGGCTTCTGGCAGCATGAGATAACTTCTGGTAATGACTGACTCAGAATGGCCAAAGGTATAGATGTGTGTCCAAGTTAAAGGAAACGGCCGGCTGTCTTCTAATGGATTTATTACAATCTTTGCTAGCTGGGTAACGTTTTCTGTGGTCTGGAACAACATGGCACACAAACAACTATGAGAAATGCAGCCAATATTACATACAGATAATGTGTCATGAGACAAAGGACATAAGTAAAGGAAATTAATTGAGCTCAAATATACCTACAAATGAGGCATAATGATGCAATATGTACATACAAGTTGCCTAAATAGCATGCTAGAATCGATTAGCTTGCGGTCATGGATTGATCAAATATGCCTGATTAGCACTCCAACAAGTCCATAACGTCAACAAAGCACACATCTGTGCATTCACGCACAGTATAAAACGTTTGGTGGACAAAATGAGACAAAGAAGGAATGGCATAAAACACGTCTTTCTGTGGCATCGGACAAATTGTACATGTCTCTCTCTCTCTCTCTTTCTCTCTCTCTCTCTATCTCTATCTCTATCTATCTATCTATCTATCTATCTATCTATCTATCTATCTATCTATCTATCTATCTATCTATCTATCTATCTATCTATCTATATATATATATATATATATATATATATATATATATATATATATATATATATATATATATATAATTCATGCTGTTTTTGAATATTTAGAGAATTAATTTTTTAGATTACAATTAAATTGAGAAATGTTTGTATGTGCAGGCGTCTGTTTATAGTTGTCTTGTAGTCTTTGAATTAGCTTGTTGGTCTGTACAGTTTTTAATGGCCACTTACCATTCTTTTCATTGCAACAGAATACCCGGTTTCTCCTTTTGTCTCTCTGCTTTCGTACTGCTTATATATAGTGCATGTGTGCGTTTTTGCATGTTCAGACTATAGCACTGTTTGGTGTCAAATAGGGATTTAACGATATAAAAATTTCATATCACAGTTGTGACTGAATATATTAAGGTTTTCATAATAGCAGTATTGTTGAATATGCTAAAAAAAAGTAGTTCTGTACACACTGAAAGCTTTTAACCAAGTTTTATTAAATAAATAAATAGACACAATAGACTTGGCAGAAAAAACATTGGCTCTTCTGGCTTCATAAAACATATTTTTATCTGAGTGTTTTAGGGATGTAACGATAAACCGTATTAATAACTGTGGTGAAACTTGTGACGGTTAGTATTACCGTTTTAAAATAACATTGTCAAAAAAATGATTTATAACTGCACTTTGATAAACTCACGGACCGACTAGCGCTAGCCTAAATGTTAACATGAATACAAGAGACATTAACATCTTTCCCCGTTAAGAAAATACATACTACAAGCTAAACTTATATAAACATGTTGCGGTCTGAGCAAACTAAGGTATTCAATTGCGTACATTGAACCTACAAGCTGTGCTCTGATAACACAGGGTGATCGATCTGTACACAGAGTACATTTTTGAAAACAATCTTCATTAACAAAGACAAAGCTGTCGACAACAAAATGTGAACTTGCGCTATGTCACATAAACCTGATATGAAGCAAAGTGAACACTTAATTTCCATTTATCAGTAAAAAAAAAAATTCTTAAAACTTTTACAAATTAAAATGAAAACAAAATAAGCATTTAAACACTCAAAGAAAAATCCAGAAAAAAGACAAAGAATCCACATTTAATGTTGTTTTTTTTCCCAAGAAAGTATATTTTGTTAGTTATTTGTTTAAGATTTCAGTATGTGTATAAATGCATTCTGAGCACATTCAACAATATTGCGATAATGATAACCATGATATGAAGTTTTCATATTGTTTAAATATATTTATTTTATTCCAATTAAATGTATAAACATTTAAGAATGGGTGTTGGGTGAGGTCACGTCCTGTTGAAGACTCTTCAGTCAGTGTCGACTCAACACTGTCAAGTGTAGATTCATCACTGTGTCTAAGAGCGCATGGCTTTTTAATTCAATGTAAATATCTTATTCAGACTGTAATGTGTTTTTGCAAGTTTAGATTGAGGTTTGATGTTTCTTAATTGGGAAAGCTATTAAAGTCTTTTGTGTTCATGTTACCTTTTAAGCTAGCTAGCAAGCTAACTCTAGTCATTCCATGAGTTTTAGCGGTGTGGTTATAAAACATTTTTTTCCATAATTTTAATTTAATACAGTAAATCTAACGATCGAGAGTTTTACCATGGTTATCATTATTACCGTTTGTCGTTAAATGTAGGTATGGGGGAAATGGCTGAAAACTGTATCACGGTATAATTTTTATATTGGTCGATATTGATTAATTATTATTTTTTATGACCAAAGGAAAACATGGGCCAGGAGAAAAATCTGCTAACATTTTATTTCAAATGTAACCGTCCTCTGATTACAATCCCCTTCGCTATCAAGGCAGAAAGGAAATGTCAACACAACAATAGAAAACAATCAATGTAAACAAAATTCTAAAATCACAATAAACACTTCACAATAACCTCTTAAAATAAGCTGCACACATAAGGAATATGTAAGAGGCTAAATAAAGTTTAACAAAATAATACAGTGTGAAAATGTAAACAAAAACATGAAGAGAACAATATTTTTTCAGATTCACTGACATGAATAAGGTGGTCTGTGACATTTTAATTTGGTCTGTTATTCTTATTTATGTATGGAAATGGATATATTTTATGCAATATTTTATTTAAATATTGTAGCAAATTATTATTTTAAAGTAGCAGATTTATCATATTTTTTATGTATTTATACAGTTCTGCATTTTAGTTCCTACCTGTTGTTTCCGTACATCTGAATTGAGAACAGACAAGGTTTTAAAAGAGAAGATGAGTGCAGCGAACCACTGTTATGTTTGGACAAAATCCATAAAACTGCCATACAATTGAGGTGAATTTTCCTGTTTTAGCGTGTCTCTTCCATTGCTCACTGACCACTTCCTGTTTTGCTAGGTTACCAGACTGCGTGTCCCTTTGTTCATGCAACCAACCATGCTTAATTATTTTCAGTTTCTTCCAACCCAATATGTAAATTAAAAAAAATAATATATGCAAAAAAAATCTCCAAAGCATTTTTGATTACGTGTCTATCGTGATGTTTTATCGGCCCAGTCCTCCCTAGTGTAGTAACAATAGTACAATGCAATGTTATGTACATAAAATGCTATCAAAATATAGCTTTTGTTTTAATGAGGAAGTGGAGTGTTGTTTTGTGGTCTCTAATCTCCATTGAGCTGTTTTGTAAGATTTGTGTCATTCAACAGGCAGCTTGAACTAATTATACTTACGTACTTTGTACCGTATTTTTCGGACTATAAGTCGCAGTTTTTTTCATAGTTTGGCCGGGCTCCAGGGCAACTTATGTTTTTTTCCTTCTTTATTATGCATTTTCGGCAGGTGTGACTTATACTCCGGTGCGACTTATACTCCGAAAAATACGGTACTTATTATTTCTGAGTTTACATTACCTGCCTAACTCAAGTTTAAGGTTGCCTGAAGTGCTCAGTTACTGATGAATGGCCAGAACTATGTTTCTTTTAAAGTGATATGTCAGTGCCAAATGGAGCACTGCCAGCTCATTTTGGTTATAGTTACATATTAGACAGTTCTGGAGTGATTTTGGCCGGCTGCTTTATTTTTGTGTGCTTACTTTTTCAACCATTTTCATTCCTCATTCACCCATCTTTTTTCGACCCTGCACGTGGATGATTCTGCTCAGATATTTATTTTGGCACAAATGACTGTCCCTTCTTGTAATGTGGTTTTGTGTTGTGTGTCTCCCAGAATTTAAGGAGGCGTTCTTGCTGTTCGACAGAACAGGTGATGGGATGATATGTTACACTCAGTGTGGGGATGTTATGAGGTCCCTTGGACAAAACCCTGTTACCGCTGATGTCCTCAAGGTCTTGGGGAACCCCAAAGCTGAGGGTGAGGCTTACATATAACTACATTTCAAATAGAAGGGTCATGACCAAATGTCATTCTTACTATGTTGTGTTATTTGTTTTTAGAAATGAACACAAAAATGCTCGACTTTGAGAGGTTCCTGCCAATGCTCCAGACCATCGCTAAGAACAAAGATCAGGGCTCCATGGAAGACTTCGTAGAGGGGCTTCGTGTCTTCGACAAGGAAGGCAACGGCACAGTTATGGGCGCAGAGCTGCGTCATGTCCTCACCACACTAGGTAAAGCACGCTTGTGTATTTATCTTGGCCACAATCAAAATCTCACAAGGGAACTTTGGACAGAACTACTGGTACCTAGAATTTAATTTTATTAAGGCTCAAAATGTGTACAATGATTTTCTTTAGACTACCTTTTACAAAGTTGAGCCTAAAATGTAGCTTTAAAATCATAGTGATTGTAGAATGACTTCTTACTGTAGAGAAGTCTGGCATCAAAACATATTTACCACAAAGTATATCACCCTATAAGCAGAGCTGTAGAGCAAAAACACATTACGTATGTCTGATATTTTTTTTTGTCAGCTTAGAAATATACTTTTATGTTGAATTTCAGGTGAGAAAATGACAGAGGAAGAAGTGGAGACACTCCTGGCAGGACATGAAGATGCAAATGGCTGCATCAATTACGAAGGTGAGCCTGGGGGGTTAAAATGTAGGCTATACCTCGTTTTAGCCATACTAGCTGATATTGGCAAAGCACTAATGGAATCCTCTATCTATATGCACTCATTACATTTTGGGTTGACAAGAGGATAGTATGAAACCAAGAAATAATGTTATTTAGGGCTGTCATTAAAAACAAGTTAACAGCACAAATTATTTTAATCGACAAGCCACACAGTCTGTTATGATGCTAATGAAAGCTAGCAGACATACAAGATGAGAGGTGTAGCCTCATTGCTCGGTTGCAGGTGACTGGTTGCTGTCGCCTCGTCTCAAGCAAATGATGGGCCAACAAGCCTATTCCTACCAAGAAGTCAATCAAAAGCATAGCGAAAATTCTGCTTATGTGCAATGTTCTGGCCTGTGGAAATACACTGCTCAAAAAAATTAAAGGAACAGTTTTTTATCAGGGTATGGCATGAATTCAATTGCACTTTTCTGATAAGGTTTTGGTCAGGTACGTGGCAGAGGGAGTTGTTAATCAGTTTCAGCTGCATTGGTGTTGATGGAATTAACAACAGTTGCACTAGAGGGGCAACAACGAGATGGCCCCCAAAACAGGATTGGTTTTGCAGGTGGAGGCCATTTCAAGTTCCTCCCTCTTGATCTTTTTTAACTGTTTTTCCACAAGTATTGGCTTTAGCTAGAGTCATTATCTCGACTGGGAGCATGAGGCAATTTCTTAACCCTCCTGAAGTTGCACAGATTGTCCTACTCCTCCAGGATGGCACATCCATGCGTGCTGTTGCAAGATTTGATGTGTCTCCCAGTACAATCTCCAGAGCATGGAGGAGATTCCAGGAGACAGGCAGTTACTCTAGGAGAGCTGGACAGGGCCGTAGACGGTCCTCATCCCATCAGCAGGACCGCTATATCTGCTGCTTTGTGCAAGGACGAACAGGTTGAGCACTGCTCGAGCCCTACAGAATGACCTCCAGCAGGCTACTGGTGTGAATGTCTCTGCCCAAACAGTCAGAAACAGACTTCACGAGGGTGGCCTCAGGGCACGACGTCCTGTAGTGTGCCCTGTGCTCACTGCTCAGAACCGTGGAGCTCATTAGGAGCATGCCGCGACGTTGTCAAGCATGCATACAAGCACGTGGGGGCCACACAAGATATTGAAAATAATTTTGAGTTGCAGAAATTGAATTTAGGCAAAATGGACGAGCCTGCCACATCATTTTTTCACTTTGATTTTTGGGGTGTCTATATACTGAGCCCTCTGTAGGCTGAAAACTTTTATTTCCATCAAAAGATGTGGCATCCTTTTGTTCCTGAGACATTAAACTGTCCCTATCAGTATAGATATCCCACTTTTTTTTTTCACCATTGAAATCTGATGTGTTTTCAAAGTGTTCCTTTAATTTTTTGAGCAGTAGTTCCAATAGGGATTTTGGCAAAAGTAATTTTAGAGTTCCTAAAATTGTCCATCACAAAAGGAAACAAGTTGTCGAGTCAACAGCGCACGTTTACAGTGAGCTCTTTGTCGATGTTTGTGTGAACTTAAAATAAAATCTGAAAGCCTGTTTGTTTATTTACTTTTCTTATTCTCCATTTACTTAAAAAGTACTGTATGTAGATAGTGCTAAAAACTTTTAAAATTGAAACATTGCTGGACAACAGCGAGGTAGCGAAATCTAGGACTAAAAATGTTTACAAAAATATAGACAAAATATTAACTTCACACCAGTAAAGCAACTGCATGTGCCAAATTATAGATGACAACAAAAATGTGGCTCGTAATTAGAGATCAACGCAAAAACTAAATGTATATACACCGGTAGGTTCCAGGGGAATTGCTTGAAAACACAGAAAATGACACCAATGCATGATCGCGCAGCATTTGTTAACGCCCATCAAATACACAAATATGTCTAACATTGTCTTTCATAAGTTAAATTTGTGGACCCACCCTTAAAAGAAATAAGTGCCTCCATATTTTTGTAACACACCTTATGAGTTTAAAAGGAAGTGTGGGCAACCAGATAGCTTGAGAAGTTTACTTTGGCCATTTTTTAAAATCTTCTAAAAAGTATTTCTTAGAAGTGTATGAATCCCCTCCATCACATTAATCTTTTTTTTGTATGATATGTGATTTAATAGTCAGCGCTGAAACGTTTTAATATTCTGAAATCTCTGCTGTTAGAGGTGAATAAATAGAAGCCAAACTGGCCATGTTGAATGCATGCCTTCCGTGTAAAAACTAGAAGTGCAGGGAGGCGGTCATGTGGTTGCAACCCAGCAGTAGATAAATATTTATTACAAAAAGAACAGAATGATGGAACAGTCAAACAAAAAGTGATTTGCACAAAGGAGTTTCAGTTTCGCTGAAGTTGTAAGTACCATGCCAATGTTAAGAGTAACCTTGAGCAGTAAAGTGGTGGTGTTGCCCCATAATGCGATGACATCTTTGCAGGTGCAGTCAGAAGACACAACTATTTTGTATAGTAAAGATACATATACCGTTTTTTCCGGACTCTAGAGCGCAGCTGTGTATATGAGCCGCACTTTGAAAGAAAAAATGTTTTCCCATATATTATATGCTGCAGATATACAGTATATGTTGTGAAATGAGTCATATACATAGAAAGGTTTTGTAAATATCAATTTACATATCTTGTTTCCAAATGGTGTCCGTAACACTGCAGTAAAATGGATGATCAAACAAAACAGAAGTCATCGTCATGGATCTACAAGCTGCGGAAGCGAGCTCTACAATCAGCTAAACAGAATCAATAAGTGTTCAGTGTTTTGGTGAATTTACTGAGGAATTTGTGAAACTGAAACAATACAAAAAGAATGCCATTGTAATTTTATAATACTAACACAGGCATATTAGCTAATACTAAGACGCTAGCTTCATTACATTACGATAGCATGTAGGAATATTCATGAAAACACTCTTACAGACATCACACTGGACAGTTTAGTAAGTAGGAATAGTTTGATATATTATAAAAATTACAAACGCTGCTTGGAGTGATGAATGTAGAATCCGTATGAGTAGAAGCGCTGTGGAGGACTAGAAGACGGAACAACTCCTGTACTTCCAGCACTCAAAGCACTAAACAAAGGAAATTATTGTAGACACTCACCCCGTAGCACCTGCAATGAGCGAACCCGTCCAAAAGATGGCACCTTAGCACAGACAATAACACACATTTTCAGTGTTTCTGCTTGTGTTTAAGGAAAACTATTGAACACAAAACATTATGGCCGTTAGCGAAGAAAAATCCAAGAATTAGTTGCACCATTTTATAAGCCGCAGGGTTCAAAGTGTAGAAAAAAGTAGCAGCTTCTGGTCCGCAATTTGCGGTACATAATAGATTTGCAAATTAAAAAAATATGAAATAAAACAAGAAGGTAGGCTGGCGCCTTGTAGACATTGAGATGTAAAAAAAAAAAGTATCAAACGTATCGGTATGCAACAGGAAGCGTAAAGCAAATTTAGTCAAAACAATCCAGAGCAGCATTGATTACACGGTCCAAAACACATGGCGCGTAACAGAAAACACATGCAATAATCCAGTGATTAGACTTAGACTTCCTTTTTATTGTCATTCAAATTTGAACTTTACATTACAGATAAGAACAACATTTCGTTACATAAGCTCATGATAGTGCAGGATAAAAAAGCAATAAGGTGCATATATAAATAAATAAATATATATAATATATATATATATATATATATATATACATATAAAATAAATATATATAAATAGATTACTGTACAGATAAATATATTGCACTTTTTCCACATGTGTCCACGTTTATGGATGCATGTTATATTGTCTTTTTTTATTCCAGCGAGTTAATTAGAATTAGCAAACGCTAATTTAAATATTGCTGAGTACTATTGTCAAACATCTGCGCTCTTAGCACAAAGCCCAACAATCCAAAACAGGCAATGGAAAATTCAATTTAAGAGTCCTGGCAGGAAATGGTACAATAGTAAACAAGACTGTAAATCCAAACTTGAATTATAGTATGGTTTGTATTATGTTTTAGCCAGATTTAATTTCATTTGAAGCTGGAAATAAACATTCCAGTATATTAAATATAATGGGCCTGTTTTTTTGCAATACAGTGAAAATTGCCGAATTTTAGACGCAATTGCAAATAATAAATAATCATGATACATAGTTGCAAATGGTGATTAATCGTTAAATCATTTGAAAATAATTAAGCCATAGTGTTAATATAGACAACAATAGAAATAAATCCATAATTTGAAGTACTGCAACTATCATTAATAGGCCTGTCGCCAGGTGGATGCACTATGTATGTTTTCAAAGACATGCTGACTTGACTGCTTTTAAAGGGCCTTAAAATCCATTCAACTCAGTGTGTTTAACTGTTCTTCCTTCACAGTGTTTGTGCGCCACATCATGTCAGGCTGAGGGCCGGTACGGGCATTGGGTACACCACGAGGTGGCACGACCAGGCTTTCCTCCTTCCTAGCTTTTTGATAATAATCCACTCACCATAGGCCTCCCTAACACTTATATTTATGTGGTTTGCAGTCGTCTCATTGGTAAATGGTGTACAAATGTGCCGTTTCAAAGTAGACCGAACCCGCTGGTGCCTTTTGGGAAAGCCTTGTGGTCCTTCTCTGTGTTTAGTTCTGAGGTTCTGATGCGATTGTAGCCTCCTGCTATTCTGTTCCCCCTGCAGCCGTCTGTTATGGCCCTTGGCCGCAGCATGCCCCTCTGCATGTGTCAGGGCCCCCCCTCAGGTTAATAAGGGGATGTGGTGGACACAGTAGTGACAAGTGTTATTCAGGTGGAGCCTGGTGCCCACTGTCACAACACTGCAGCTGGTGGGGCTGGAGATCGCATAGCAGCGCCTTATTTGCATGCAAGCGGTGCCATGAAAATATGTTTATTCTTTCGGTGTTAGAAACTCTAAAATAGGCAGTTAGCTTTCCCATGAACTTGTCCTTCTGGGAGAATGGACCAGTACCTGCTTTTCTACTAACCAGAGAAGTTGCACTTATGCTGATTGTTCTCTCCTCTGTGCTGACGAAAGCCGAATTTGTACCTGGCCGCTCCTTCGATCTTCTCCCTTCTCTCTGCATCTCCGCTAGAGGAAAACACTCAGGGCAGTTTGCTTTTCTTACCGGCTTTTGTTGGATTATAGACACGGCCAATGCTTGGCTAAATAGGAGTTAGATACGATTATTACCTCACCTCCTTCTCTGTTTCCTCTTGAACCCTTCCTTCCTTTGTAAGTGGGCAAAATATGGGTGATTTGTGCTCACATGCACTTCTGACACGTCTTCTCTGTCTCATCTCTCCTCACAGAACTGGTCAGGATGGTCATGAACGGCTGAAGACAAGAAGAATCCCATCTTGTTTTCTCTTTACCCATTCCCTCTTTTTGCAATTGGCTTGGTACATCCCACACGCTCTTTTCATGGGTTTGTCTAAAGACAAGATATGACATCTGCTGATCACTTATTGTACATGACACACACACACACATTCAGGAGTTTAACACTTTCCTAGTTTGTATTCACATTCCAACATGCATCACTTCAGACTTATCAAAATTGGCCAATGATGCTACTGGTGTGTCAGTTTTGGATGGGACTTGGGTATTTATATACACTGGTGTTGTATCTGATCTACTGGAAGGGTGGCAAAGACTCACTTTGTTCTAAGACCATTGCCCTTTGAAATCCTAGCAAAGCAGAAAAGTAAGGCTTCCAAAAGTGGATTAAATTTCAAATGTTTCCCGTGGTTTTAAATCCCCCTTCTCTTTTGCATATCAATAAATGTATCTCCTGAAATGTTACCTTGAATATGAATTCATTTTTTTTTTCAACAAGCAAAGTCCTCTCAAATGTGTGCAACAATTAAGTGACATATATGACCACCAGAGGGCAGTGATGCTGCACGAATGTGCTGCCTTAGACACGGCTTAGTTAAAGCTGTCATTCCAGTTTTCATGTGTAATTGTTTAGTTCATAAACATTTTATAACTGTCGTGTACAAAAGCTCTAAACCAATTAGCAGATAACTTGTGTTAATAACATCCCTCCATTTTGGGTGTGCTGGAGCCTATGCAAGCTGCACACAATGTTACCAAAATGTCATCAGGCCTCCAGTATCATTTACTACAATAAGATTATTCAGTTTAAAATCTAATTACAGTAGTTGTATGTAAATGTAATTTATTTCAAGGAAAATATATGTTTAACAAAAGTAGCTAAGGTATTTATGGTGAATTGTTGGTAAAGTGGGTTATTATTTGACATCAAATGATGTCATTATAAATAGTAATATGAGGGTTTCCAGTGCAACCATGCTGTGGTGACTAAACACAAGATATCAGCAGTAAAAAATGCCATTTTGTGGCTTGCGTGACCTTTATGTTTATTTCTGTGCTCAGGCAGGCACAACTATTTCTTCTCATTAGACACCAAGCAGCCTTTTGGCTTGTGTGTGTGTTCGGTGTATCTGCTTTGGGAGGGGGTCTGAGTCCACTGCTGAATAGGTTGCCCACTAATTACGTGTGCGTGTGTGTGTGTGGTCGATGTTAGTCAGGGCTATTGATTATTTTAATCCTCCTATTTGTGAGTGTGTGATCCTGGTGGCTCCTGCACTGGACAGGGGAATCACTAATGGGCCACAACGCAGGCCGTCTCAGACCTCTCTGCCGCTCCAATTAACTTTTAACTGGACTCTGCCAGCACAGACTGAGGGGGTCCGGCGGCCAAGACATGCTATGCTCACATCTTACTGCTCACAGGGGCAACATGTACAGTACTTTAAAAGTCCAGGATGCCATCACATGTCTTGCATATTATAAGATGCTATATTTGCCATTTGATAATCTCACTCATACTCCTCAAACATGGATATGGTCCCTTTTGACATATACTCAACTTTTATAATGATAGTCGTTCACCAACAAGTCCAATCGTACAATGTAAAACATTGAATAATATGTTACATACTTACTGGTTAGTGTTTGAGACACAATACTGAAATACACTCTTAATATTGTGGTTAATTTAACTACACAATAACACATTAAAGTATTACACGTGGTAAGTACTATACAGTAGGCCTGGGCCGATAATACTTTTGCCTGACTTATCACGAAAATTATTGCTGATGAAAGATAATGTTTTATTTTATTTTGACACTGAATTAAGCACTATTGTGATCAGAATACTGCAATTTACTTGCCATTTTTATTTCCAGACATTTAAATTGACTTTACATCAGTCTTAATTTTAGCATGAATAATTACACTTTGTCTATTCTGGTTTAAAACAAAATTTAAACTTGAGAAAATATCTATTCAAATACGATATTTTGTTTTCCCTACATAGACAATTGTGTTTAAAAATTCTGCAACATTCTGAGGATGCTTCATTTAAGAAATGAATAATCCTTGTTATCAGGATAAAATACTTATTTATAACTTAAGTTCTTCTGATTTGTAGATATCCAAATCTTAATTTAGGATGTCTCAAGTAATAGGTAATTTCACTAGTTTTTCGTATTTTTCCTGCAATCAACAGTAAAATAAATAATTACTATATTTCAATAATGTATTTGGAAGGTCAGCAACTTTTGATTATCCTAAATAAGTAAATAAAATTGACTTAATCTTAACTGGGTTTGTATTGTCGTCATTTTTTGCTGCCATCACTTTGTGGTTGGTGTGTTGATGGGTAGTATAGCGACTAGCGAGGCTCGGTTCGTGCATCCTGTGTGTGTAAGCTCGCAGCCCCGCAAATTGTATATGACTGACAAGAGGATTCACTCCGTTCATTTAATTCTGCTATCGAATAAACACACTCAGGTGCTTAGAACGATGTACAGAGTGAACACTCTTGCGCCCTGATTAGAAGGAGACATATAAAACAAACACAGGCATGGCAATTTATCGATGTGGGCAAAATGATCTAATTTCTATTTATCCTGCGATGAGGTGGCGACTTGTCCAGGGTGTACCCCGCCTTCCGCCCGAATGCAGCTGAGATAGGCTCCAGCAACCCCCGCAATCCCAAAAGGGACAAGCGGTAGAAAATGGATGGATGGATTTGATTAACTGATTAATTGATTATTTCCCCATTTTGTTTCCCTACACTAATATTAATGTATTCTCTTAATATTTGTAAATGCAGGGTTCGTACGGCTGCTTAAAAACCTTGAAAATGCTTGGATTTTAATGTTGTGTTTTCAAGGTTTGAAAAATGCTTGAATTTTGGGTGAGGTGCTTGTAAATGCTTGAAAATGTTCATCATATTTCTCGGAAGTCTGACTCAATAGGCTAATTATAAAATGGAAAAAAAATAAAAGTTTCCTCAAAAATAAAAGCTACACGCTTGATCTGTTGGCTTTGCACGAGCCCTTACATTAGGTTGTTGTCATGTATATACGGCTCTGTGTCACCCCTAAGAGGACAGTGGTGCATCGGTCCATCATGCCGGGAGGTTGTCGTTTTAATGAACATTGGATGAAAAATGACAATTAAAAACTTTGGATAAAACTCGGACCAAATCCACGTGTAGCCTGCTGCAAAGTATGCAAAAAGGAAATCCAGCTTTTCGCAATGGGAGAGTCTGCTCTCTCTCGTCATATGAAAGGTAAGCCACAGAGATTATTAGCCCTACAAGTTAGCTAAAGTTTTGTTTTCTAACCTTTTGGTACATGCTAGACCTAAACTGTGAAATCAGCGCTAGAATACATGTTAATTACGGACAGTTATTACGAGCTATGAAAGGAAAAAAGCGAGCGTTTGTCAATGATAAATTATAATGTTAAGAACTTCCCTCTTTGTTATCATAGCCACAGTTATAAGGCTAAATATGCTTAATGATTGATTGATTGATTGATTGATTGAGACTTTTATTAGTAGGTTGCACAGTGAAGTACATATTCTGTACAATTGACCACTAAATGGTAACACCCAACTAAGTTTTTCAACTTGTTTAAGTCGGGGTCCACTTAAATTGATTCATGATACAGATATATACTATCATATATACTATCATCATAATACAGTCATCCCACAAGATAATCATCTGGGTGTATACATTGAATTATTTACATTATTTACAATTCGGGGTGTAGAGAGGGGGGGGTTAGGTTTGGTTGTTATCATCAGTCATCAACAATTGAGAACAGAAAAATGGATATTGAAACAGTGTAGGTCTGACTTGGTAGGATATGTACAGCAAGTAGTGGACATAGAGAGAGAGAGAGAGAGATCAGAAGGCATAAGAAAAATATCTGCATTTGATTGTTTACATTTGATTATTAACAACAATCCGGGGAGGGTGTTAGTTTAGGGTTGAAGTTGCCTGGAGGTGTACTTTTATTGCGGTTTTGAAAGGTCACAAGGCTAGATATGCTTAATGAAAGGTGACTGAGGTGTTGTGAAACCAACAAAATATTTTCCTTTATTTTATTATCCTTATATTAATGTGGAACAATTTTGTTAATAAATGAGTGAAATTGACATTTTGAGGGCGTGTGTATTTACATCACATTATGCAGTTTACAAGCACAAATACGGTGTGAATCAATTGGTGCTGTTCGATGTCGTTGAGTGAGAACAAGAAATTAGAAAAACAACAGAAATGGAGACAGGTTTGCAAACACCAATGACATTGAATAGTCTACAGAAACATCATTCATTTTCTATGCCCCATTCAGTTAATGATAACTGCTGGTTCAATGTTAGGTTGTAGCAGATTTTCTGTATTTTTCCTACAGACAGCATACATTTGGTACCATGAATTGATTCACGTGGACCCCGACTCAAACAAGTTGAAAAACTTATTCGGGTGTTCCCATTTAGTGGTCAATTGTACGGAATATGTACTGAACTGTGCAATCTACTAATAAAAGTTTCAATCAATCAATCAATGGTGACCTCAAACAACAAGGCTATGGATTGATTCACACTGGTTTTCGCCTTTTGAAGTGTACTGGAAAATTGGTCTTGAAAGTCCCTTGAATTTGGCCATGGAAAAGGTGTACGAACCCTGTAAATGGTTCTAACATCAGAATTTGGATTGCATAGACAACACGAGAGATGTGACGGCCTAATGGTGACAGACAAGTGGCTGTCAATGACATGTTGGTGCGGTCCTTGTCTGATTGATCACATCTTGCCGATAATGAAGTGCAGTGTAGAGAGGAAGAGCCTTCCAAGCAACCAGAGATCGTATGGGGATATTAACAAATATCACTAATGAAAAACTGGTCAATTCTCGACTGGAGTTCTTGTTACTGACAAGATGTGCAACCAATGATCTGACTTTAAACCCATGATCAACAATGTCCGCTCAATTCTCAGAACCAATTGAGTTTGTTTGCACAATTGCGTGCGATATTGTTTCATCTTAAAAGGTATACGTCGGCTGCATGTTTGTGGATCCTGGATCTGTTGTAAGTTGAGATCAATATCCAGTAGTGGTATTAATGTTTGTGCCTTGGACAGTGTCGGAAGACGTATTGGAAATCCATGCCTGCTCCGGTCAGCCACTAGTATTTCGATCTCCGCTTGTAAGTCCACAGTGGCATGCCGTATATCGACCCGGGCGGTTGTGTTGGCAGGTAAACATGGACGGTGTGTGTTTATGACCCTGAAACAATGAGGCGCAACATACATGATGTAGGCATAGATCATTTATTAGCAATTGTTTACCCAACCTGTTCAACG
Organism: Nerophis lumbriciformis; assembly: GCF_033978685.3. NCBI lineage: Eukaryota > Metazoa > Chordata > Actinopteri > Syngnathiformes > Syngnathidae > Nerophis > Nerophis lumbriciformis. The sequence continues at coordinate 53,025,940 of NC_084548.2, forward strand.
TAGCAGACAGCTGAGCCTTTTTATACCGTGTATATATATATATATATATATATAAATATATATATATATATATATATATATATATATATATATAAAACATGATGAAATCCCTCAAAAATAACATGTCAGCGTAATGTACTGTACAACATTTATTATGGGTCGGTCCTTAAATCACGTATATACAAACGTACTTCACCCACTCATACACAAACATTTTGTAAACAATGCATTCATCACACGACTGGAATTATAAAAGAGAAGAAAGTCGATTTATTTTTGGTTTTTAAAATGGCCCAAATGAACAAGTTGGGGATTGTTTTGTAAAAAAACAAAAGCATAACAAATCCCAGCTTTAGGTACACCTGTACAGTCCAATAAGGTCCACTGCAAGATTTGAACTTTGCACAGTGAAGGAGATGCAAATTGAACACATGTTCCTAATATTTTCAAATCGCATTATACTCCACTGCAAACAACCTGAAGTTACATCTGAGTCTTTCACAAAGTGAGCATTAATGTCATTGTTGTGCATTTTTATTACAGCTCTCATATTTACCGTATTTTTCGGACTATAAGTCGCAGTTTATTTCATTGTTTGACCGGGCTCCAGTGCGATTTATACATGTTTTTTTCCTTCTTTATTATGCATTTTCGGCAGGTGCGACTTATACTCCAGTGCGATTTATACTCCGAAAAATACGGTAATCTTATTGGGTTATGGAGGTGTACCTAATTTTGAGGTCAGGTAACTCATTTGATCAGGTGATCGATATTAAAAAGCAGAACTGTTCAAACAAACCGAATGCAGCGTTTCTCGTGATTAATGCCAACACAATTATTGCATAACAAATCATTTAAGTTCATATGGATCACATTGCAATATTTTTGGAGATTTCAGAGCCACAAGGTACACACAAAGGAGGTTAAATGTCGCTCATATAAATCCACTAATTGTTAGTTTCCCTTTTGATGTGTGTGTGTGTGTGTTTGCATGCATGTGTGTAGATCACGTGTTGAGGTCTGCATGGGCGTGTGTATTTGTGATGCTCGCTCGCTCTCAGTCTGGGTAGATGAGGAAGCCGGAGAAGGTGCTGTACTTGTTTGTGTTGCCTCCGTGGACCTTGCCGCCGTCCAGCTGCACGCACACCTCGTCGCCCACGTCCAAGTGCAGGATCACACTGTTGGAGGCGTAGTCGTAATTCTGATCCGCGTCCTGAGCGATGGCGCTGGCTCTTACCTGTCGCCGCACAAGGAGACACACCGGTTAACAATTAGTTGTAACTGAACACACTTGCAAATGTAATCATCACTTTGTTTTTAATGAAGCGTCCATTAATCCTCTGTGCCCTCCCCCAGGCTTGGCCGCGTTTAATTATTAACGACTCTCGGAATAAATGCTCATCAGGACTATGACCGTGTTTTCCTTCTGGGATCGACAGCCGTGGCGGGTAAACGGATGGATAGCCCGGTGACCCGTGACCCCAAAGGTGGACTGAGAACACAGCCACTCTTCCTTGTATCGATCAGCTGTGGTAGGGGCTCAGGGATGGCGGTGTGATTGGGTTGTGGAGATAAGCAACAGCATCACTTTGCTCAGCGGCTATTGACCTGTTGCTTCTGATCCTCGTCCAGCTCAATATGAACGATATCGAGTGGCGATGCCAAAGCCAGACAGCTTCGCGTTTGCATGCCGTGAGCGAGATGGGGTTTATTGACCCGAAGGCAGTGGATCTTTACTTGTTAACACATTTAATTGGGTTTATTCTTTCTTGATGTTTAAGTACACATGCCTAAATTGAGGGCAGAACAGGATGTCTATATTATATGCCATCATGTTAGCGACATAAATACTGTTGTAAGAAAGCCATTAGGGAAGTTGTTGAGTAAATAAGTGAGAAGTTATATTTAGGGATGTCCCGATCAACATTTTTGCTCTCTGATCCCGATCCGTTTTTTTGGCTTCACATTCAATCCGAAACCATGTGTTAATCACAAATATTATTATTATGGTAACACTTTAGTATGGGGAACATATTCTAAGTAACAAATATTGAATTAAGAGTTATTTGGACACTAGGGGAACATATTGTAAGTAACAAAGACTTAATTTAGAGTTATTTGGTAAGGGTTAGGGTTAGGGCCATGCAGAATAAGGCATTAATAAGTACTTAATAATGACTAATTAAGAGCCAATATGTTACTATTTTGCATGTTAACAAGCAACTAATTAATGGTGAATATGTGTTCCCCATACTAAAGTGTTACCATTATTATTTATTTAACACAAACCTCAGGTTTAGGTCAGGCTGATTAGAAAAATAAGTACTAATATCTTTCATAAGAAGGGACTCTTATGCAGTGACTGAACATTTAAATACAATTGTTGTGCTACAATAAACCAAATTAATAATGATTATCTTTAAATAAACTGTCAATAAAATTAAATTGCAAATGAAAATACAGCTTCAGCACTTAAGTCATATTGTTTGCACTTAAGAAACTTCTCTATGAATTTAGTTCCAGACTTATGCAATACATTTTCATAACATGGTCACTACTGCCTAGTTTCTCTTGTTATATTCTTATTTTTACTGTTATTTTTGTTCTTATTGTTGCTTTTTATTTTTATTGTAATATTTTCTATTTTATTTCAATTTATACCCCCATTATTTACTTTTTACTTATTAAATTTTATCTCAAATCTGTACTGCTGCTGGGATCGTAATTTTCCTGAGGGAACTCTCCTGAAGGAATTAATAAAGCATCCATCCATCCATCCATCCATCCATCCATCCATCCATCCATCTATCCATCTATCCATCTATCTATCTATCTATCTTCTGCTGTTTGTTTGATATTGTCATTACTGCCACAAGTGGTGGAAAAGTGTATTACAACTGAGTACCACTGCGGCCCATACAGACCACAGCTGAGAAACAGATATTTTCGGCGGCCCTCAAGGGGACGCTCGCGGCCCAACAATGGACCTTGGCCCTATGGTTAAGAAACACTACGATACATGCTCATTCAACTCTGTGACGCTCGCTCATCCTGACGGGCAACGCTAGCTACGCAGCCCCGTGTCTTCGTCCGTATCTCCTCCGGTTTCTCCACGCGGACTCTGGTGTGGTCTCTGGTGCAAACATGGCCATGATCAAAAGGCTCCCCCAGGCAATTTCAAAAGTTCACAAAACAGAAAACAAAAATGCTATGTACACTAGCCAGTTTTATTTTAACTTGTGCAGAGGCAAGAGTTTATATTTCATGTTGTGCCAGTGGATCTTTACTTAACACATTTAATTGGGTTTATTCTTTCTTGATGTTTAAGTACACATGCCTAAATTGAGGGCAGAACAGGATGTCTATATTATATGCCATCTTGTTAATGACATAAATACTGTTCTAATAAAGCCATTAGGGAAGTTCTTGAGTAAATACGTGAGAAGTTATATTTAGGGATGTCCCGATCAACGGTTTTGCTCTCTGATCATGATCCGTTTTTTGGGGGGGCCTCACATCCAATCCGATTACAAGTCCCAATTTGATACTTTGACAATAGATAATAGGGGTGTAACGATTCGTTTTTAACATTGATTTGATTCAATATTTGTGGTTAACGATACGATTCAGGGACAAGCTCATTTATTTGAAAACCAACACTTCCCATCCAACCTGATGGAGCTTGAGAGGTGCTGCAAAGGGGAATGGGCCAAACTTCCCAAAGATAGGTGTGCCACACTTGTGGCATCATATTCAAAAAGACTTGAGGCTGTTGGGTCCCCTTGTTCACCCCCTGGGAGGTGAGGGGAGCAGTGGGCAGCAGCGGTGCCGCGCCCGGGAATCATTTTTGGTGATTTAACCCCCAATTCCAACCCTTGATGCTGAGTGCCAAGCAGGGAAGTAATGGGTCCCATTTTTATAGTCTTTGGTATGACTCGGTTTGAACTCACAACCTACCGATCTCAGGGCGGACACTCTAACCACTAGGCCACTGAGTAGGTAGTGAGTAGTAAGTTGGCTGTCGTGAAGATAGGTATTCACTATGGTTTTAAAAGGAAACCAATTGATTATTTCGATAATGCAAAAAAGAAACTCATTAGAGTTAAGGACAGGACTTTATATCAAATTTAGCACGTTTACTGATAAGGACGTTAAACGTTACTCAAGTCTGTCTGCCTGACGCCATCAGTCATCAAAACAAGAATGACAGATAGCTACGGTGGTCTAGAAGGGTCACAACAAATGCAAATGCCACAAGACAATATCATAAATTACAACACAACAACTTTCAGCTACAGCACGATCGCAAAGGCCACAACAAAGACAAACGCCACAACACAACGATATAAAGCTGCAACACAACTTTAAGCCGCAAAGGACTCCGCGGAAGTGACAGCGCAGCAAGCTTCGCCGACAGAACAACTTTCTGAGGCGAAAGGTTGAAACAGTGTAATGAACATATTATATTGGTATTATTTAAAAAAGTTAAAAGAAAAATATATATCAATTAGGAAGTGTCCCCCTAAACTTCCAACCCCCGCCCGAAGACACATTTTGGGGGGAAAAAATCATGTTTTTATTTAACAGAACAGTAACAATGCAAAAATATCACCCATTTTAAATATAATTTTGTTCATGAACACATCTCCTTCACGACGGGCGGATGCACGTCTCTGCGAGTGTAATAGAAGCCAGTCAATTACAGATAAAGTGTTGGTGGTCCAGTGGTAGTACGCTGGTCTCTAACACAGGCGATGTGGGTTCGAGCCAAGTAGGAAAAAAACAACGCAGCCGAGAGAAAGTACACAATCGCTAGATGAAGCTAAGCTGTTTGTGACTGACATGTACGCCAATCATTGCATTCCACCGTCAAAATCGGGCACCCCTGATAGGGAGGGGCCTTTCGGCTTCAGCCCAGCTAAGCCTGCGTTACAACCCTGGTGTTCTGGCAAGACAGGCCCCCTCCTGTAATTCATGCAACTCTTGCATTTGTGTTACAAGAAATGCAATTGTGTCTCCCTGAGCGTGCATCCCTTTTGAAGGAATCTTTCACATGAGTACATTCAAAGACCATGTAAACATTGGGACACAGCTGAGGTAAAGATCAGCTGGGCTCAGCAGCGCATCAGCCATTTGCAGATCAGTTAAAAAAGGCAAATATCGGGATTGGGACATTACTTATGATAGTTGGATGTATCTTCAGGAAAAACTCTTCAACCCTGACCTGTGCTGACATAAGAAAACCATGTGACCCGCGTCCCATATGTGACCAGACCACATATACTACCGTACTAAGACTATAGTGTCCATAGACAGTTAGTTTCTACAGCAGGGCACATTAGCCACCTGTGGCCCGTGACTAGATTATCATTTTTATTTTCGTTGACTAAATTGTCAATTTCGTTATAGTTTTCATCAACGTGCATTTGTTGTTATTCGTTATCATCCTATTACAGTCAGGGATACTGTAAATAGGTAATTGACGATAACTCAGACGAACATTTTTAGTCAACAAAATTAACACTGGCACCGGATTGTTATTCCTAGCAGGGAAGAATGCCAGGCTCCATTTGATTTGTGAAATGGAGTCAAACGTCACTAAAGCTTACGTTGAATTGGCGAAACAGAATCATGTGACTGCTAAGCTCTGTTTGATAGGTGAAATGGAGTCCAATGTCACGAAAGCTTACGTTGGATTGGCGAAACAGTCATGTGACAGTCCCTGCTGGGAGAAACCTTGCTGACAAAATGAATTTGTCTTTGCAAGTCTTAATCAATAGATTATAAATAATTGTGATATAAATAAATAATAAGAATCGGATTGAAACTCAAACAACGGAATAAAAGTGTGTCTCCTTCACAAAAGTATTTAAGTAAAAGTAAAAAGTATGCTACAAACCCCGTTTCCATATGAGTTGGGAAATTGTGTTAGATGTAAATATAAACAGAATACAATGATTTGCAAATCCTTTTCAACCCATATTCAATTGAATGCACTACAAAGACAAGATATTTGATGTTCAAACTCATAAACTTTTTTTTTTTTTTTTTGCAAATAATAATTAACTTAGAATTTCATGGCTGCAACACGTGCCAAAGTAGTTGGGAAAGGGCATGTTCACCACTGTGTTACATGGCCTTTCCTTTTAACAACACTCAGTAAACGTTTGGGAACTGAGGAGACACATTTTTTAAGCTTCTCAGGTGGAATTTTTTCCCATTCTTGCTTGATGTACAGCTTAAGTTAATGCGCCACACATTTTCAATGGGAGACAGGTCTGGATAAGAGGCAGGCCAGTCTAGTACCCGCACTCTTACTATGAAGCCACGTTGATGTAACACGTGGCTTGGCATTGTTTTGCTGAAATAAGCAGGGGCGTCGATGGTAACGTTGCTTGGATGGCAACATATGTTGCTCCAAAACCTGTATATACCTTTCAGCATTAATGGCGCCTTCACAGATGTGTAAGTTACCCATGTTTTGGGCAGTAATACACCCCCATACCATCACAGATGCCGGCTTTTCAACTTTGCGTCTATAACAATGTTTCCTCTTTGGTCCGGAGGACACAACGTCCACAGTTTCCAAAAACAATTTGAAATGTGGACTCTTCAGACCACAGAACACTTTTCCACTTTGTATCAGTCCAGCTTAGATGAGCTCAGGCCCAGCGAAGCCGACGGCGTTTCTGGGTGTTGTTGATAAACGGTTTTCGCCTTGCATAGGAGAGTTTTAACTTGCACTTACAGATGTAGTGACCAACTGTAGTTACTGACAGTGGGTTTCTGAAGTGTTCCTGAGCCCATGTGGTGATATCCTTTACACACTGATGTCGCTTGTTAATGCAGTACAGCCTGAGAGATCGAAGGTCACGGGCTTAGCTGCTTACGTGCAGTGATTTCTACAGATTCTCTGAACCCTTTGATGATATTACGGACCGTAGATGGTGAAATCCCTAAATTCTTTGCAATAGCTGGTTGAGAAAGGTTTTTCTTAAACTGTTCAACAATTTGCTCACGTATTTGTTGACAAAGTGGTGACACTCGCCCCATCCTTGTTTGTGAATGACTGAGCATTTCATGGAATCTACTTTTATACCCAATCATGGCACCCACCTGTTCCCAATTTGCCTGTTCACCTGTGGGATGTTCCAAATAAGTGTTTGATGACCATTTCTCAACTTTATCAGTATTTATTGCCACCTTTCCCAACTTCTTTGTCACGTGTTGCTGGCATCAAATTCTAAAGTTAATGATTATTTGCAAAAAAAATTGTTTATCAGTTTGAACATCAAATATGTTGACTTTGTAGTATATTGAACTGAATATGGGTTGAAAATGATTTGAAAATCATTGTATTCCGTTTATATTTACATCTAACACAATTTCCCAACTCATATGGAAACGGGATTTGTACATTAAAACTACTCTGATCAGTACAATTTTTTCAAAAGGTTATTTAAATAAATGTAACAGAGTTATTGTAGACGGTTACTACCCACCATGGTCGACGTGCATTATCACAATTCAACAATAGTATTAAAAGCTCTTACTGTCGGCCAAACTTATATTATTTATATTGTCTACATCGCGCCACCCTATTTGGCAGGATTTCACAAAAACTGCATAACTGATATCCTCGAAACTTTGAATAGGGTGTAACGATGGCTCACTTACCATTTAGTACAGCACAACCAATTGGAAGGTAAATTAAAAAATTAAAAATTGTTTAAAAAAATACTTGCTCAGAGGGGGCAGTTGCCACTTTGCAATATACACTACTGCCACCTACTGTTGTGGAGGGGAATAGTATTTCCGGATCCACCATGGTTTTTCATTCAAAAGAGTCAGGTTGACATGTTAAGTAGTTTTCAGCCATGGCACAGGTCTGTGCTTTAATGAGTGACATTCTCTATGGCACTGTATTGATCCCCGAGGGGAAATTCTTCATTCAGCCTTGCTTAAGGCGCAAAGCTTGGGCTGCCTCCTAACTTTTTCCTGTCCTATGCTCAAAAACAAGTCCTTACACCCACCCCTATCTGTACACAGATTGAAAATAAACTTGTGTGTTTTTGCCTACACTTTCACAACCCTTTCAGATTCCAGCCAGCATAAATATATGTTGTATTAAATCCTGCACTCCAATAATTCTGGTGTAGCAGCTCCTGTCATTGGACATATGTCAGCCATCAGTGGCCTTGTGTCTGGCTCAGTGTCTGATACAGTGGGAGCACTCAATCTCTGCCACCATGCAGACAAGCTGTGCACATCTCCATGACAGCTGCAGAATATGATCCTCAGCTAAACTACCGCCATGTCACACCCATCATTTGGAGCCGTTCTCCCCAATGAGCGCGTATCAATTTGAAAACAGTCAATCGAGGACCATTGTAACTAAAAAACAATATTATCCCCCCTCTCCTCGCACTAGTCCATTTTGTTCTCATCCAAATGCAGTATTTTCCATGTATCATCCAACAAGTTGTGTTCCATTGATTGGACATTCCTTTAAATATAATAATATAACATATAATATAGTAAATTTAACAAATAGAATATTGGAGAGTATGTAGTAGTAGCAGTGAAGTCAGCCTCTGGGCCTCACAGCTCAACGCATGCAGTCTACTTGTACTAGACCATAATGTACTGTAGATACCATCCCTCTATCCATTTTCTACTGTTTGTCCCTCGCGGGTCGCAAAGGAGGTGCTGGAGCCTATTTCAGCTGCATTCGGGCGGAAGGCAGGGCACACCCTGGACAAGTCGCTACCTCATCGCAGGGCCAACAAGATAGACAGACAACATTCACACTCACATTCACTCACTAGGGCCAATTTAGTGTTGCCAATCAACCTATCCCATAAATTATGTAATTATTGTTGGGCATACCTGGCAACATTTGCATTTCACAATATGGGACATTTCCCAGAAAAAATAGTTTAAAAAAAAAAAAAAAAAAATTCTACCTACTTGTGTTATAGTGGATTTCAAACTACTGTATGACACCTTGTCCACAATACACCGTCTCTAACCATTGCACCGTCAACTCTGACAGTTATGCGTTCTAGTTGTCCACTTTAATATGAGGCTTCCTTGTGAGGAACTTTGTAATATTGCATAGATGAAAATAGAAACAATTCGGGGCTCCTTCACAGCGCTTATAGTTGAGATTTTTTTTTCAAGCTGGCTCATATCATTTCCCCCTTTTTAATGTTACAGAAAGTATGGGAAGTGTGAGCTGCTGCCTGCTCTTCTGGAGTTCAAGAAAAAGCTACTATTTAGACAAAGTTGGGATTTTTGGAAGATCATTTTTGGCAGAGATGTCTTTCCATCGTCTTCATGTCCAGCAAACTATCGAGCTTTGTAAATTTGAATTACGTAACATGCAACTCGCCGCACTGCATGCGCGCCTCCGAGTGTTGCCGAGGCTTGTCGAGCAGACCCGATCGCCGCATTAGCAGCAATAATGATACGTTTTTTTTTGCGGCGACCAAAATCCGGGGGGACGACGGGGTCGAGAAAAAAAGAAGGGATTTCCCGGGTGTTAATTTGGAAGCACCTGCTAATTGGATGGATGCTGGTAATTTTTTTTTTTACTGTATACTGCAGTGGTTATTAAACTTTTTTCACCAAGTACCACCTCAGAATTCACTTGGCTCTGCAAGTAGCACCATATTGACCAACATTAAAATACAGTAGTGTAGTTGGCCCAAGTATTCATTAAAACAAGGTAGAGGTTTTATTTAATATTTTGGCCACTGTAACATTGCACACAAATTGAACAGTAACACTGTGATTAAATATTTAAATAGGTGATTCTTTGGCATACCACTAGATGACGCGTATTCTGTATAATAAGTATCATTTTGACGGATTTTTCAGCGCCCTTTTTAATGTTCTATATTCTCAATGAAAATGCGAAGTTTTGGTGTTGCTTTCTTACACTAACTTGATTGCTAGTGTCATTTATTGAACAGGCGTCAACTTGCAGCTCACACATTCTCTTATGTGTAACTGCCATCTACTGGTGACACTTGTCATTACACCAAATAAAATTGCTTCAAGGTCGGTAAGCACAACCCAAATTAATACATACACTTAGCGCTTCACTGTCGATTTTTAAGAAAATTAAAGGACTTTAAGTGCACCTCGTAGTCCAAAAATACGATACTACAATAGTGTATTGGCCACTAAGGGAGATCAGACCAATCAGAGCTCACTCTTCAGTATCATGGCCGCGACCCCAAGAGGGACAAGCGGTAGAAGATAGATGGATGGCCACTGATCGGCTCAGCCTCAGGCAGCATTAATATATTGGACTAAAATAGTGTTCATGTGAATAAAGAGTATTATTCAATGTCAAAAAGGGCTCTCATGATGTTGAAAAACATATTTACAAGGTTAAACTGCTTTTTACACTCTAGCTATTATAATATAGAATCATAATAAATGATTACTAGAGATGTCCGATTCAATTTAAATGCGTTAAAATGTAATATCGGAAATTATCGGTATCATTTTTTTTTATAATCTGTATCGTTTTTTTTTTTTTAGTTTTTAAAAAAAATTATTATTATTTTTAATTAAATCAACATAAAAAACACAAGATACACTTACAATTAGTGCACCAACCCCAAAAACCTTCCTTCCCCATTTACACTCATTCACACAAAAGGGTTGTTTCTTTCTGTTATTAATATTCTGATTCCTACATTATATATCAATATATATCAATATAGTCTGCAAGGGATACAATCCGTAAGCACACTTGATTGTGTGTGCTGCTGGTCCACTAATAGTACTAACCTTTAACAGTTAATTTTACTAATTTTCATTAATTACTAGTTTCTATGTAACTGTTTTTATATTGTTTTACTTTCTTTTTTATTCAAGAAAATGTTTTTAATTTATTTATCTTATTTTATTTTATTTTTATTTTTTTAAAGTACCTTATCTTCACCATACCTGGTTGTCCAAATTAGGCATAATAATGTGTTAATTCCACAACTGTATATATCGGTTGATATCGGTATTGGTTGATATCGGTATCGGTAATTAAAGAGTTGGACAATATCGGAATATCAGATATCGGCAAAAAGCCATTATCGGACATCCCTAATGATTACTACTTGGCGAAAATTAATTCATCATGATCATGTCCAGAAGCAATTAACAGCCATAAACGAGGGACAATATGTAAATATTAAAATTGACTTTGCCCCTTTAAATAATAAATAATATTGTGGCGAGATGTAGCAATAAAATGTGTTATATACTGCTTACTTCCCCAATTATGTTCTTTTGAGGCAACGTTGTTGTTTTTTCTCACTCACATTCTGTCATCTGTTTCTTGCCAAATGTGGTTAATTGTGCTACAAATATTTCCAGCATTTGCACCAAGCTATTCACTCGGTCATCTGTAAAGGTTAGAGTGATGTTGTGCTTGACATGTTAAGTGACAGCCGATATCACATTTGCATCTTTGGCCGCTTCTGACAGTGACACTGTTTTTGTGACTCCCTATCGACACCGTGCATATGTCATCCTGCTCATTATTTTTGGCCAAATGGCAGGCGAAACGAACATCCTTTCACCCACATCCAGACCATGGCAGATTCTAGTCATCCTAATGTGCGTCCACTCTGACAGGAAAATACCCTTCGCTGCTCAGTGTTGAGATATTTTGGCCAATATGCAACAAATGAATTGATGGTGCCGCAGCACAAGTCGTCGATTAATACACCAGACAGGAAGGCGTGAGAGAGCCATGGTGGGTTTAGGACAGGAAGCCAACAGAGAACTTTGCTATGGATGAAGGATACACGCTGATCCCTGAGCTACAGTACAGGTTGGGGTGCAAGCCTTGAGGCACATACCCTTGGGCTCGCCTATGGCAGTCTCCATCTTCGCCTAGCCCAAATGCGTCAAACTTAAGGCCCGGAGGCCATACATGGCCTGTAATGTTACTCAATGTAGTGTGCCACATCATTTAAGGTGATCCGTCACCTCAATATTGTGGCCCGTCATGTCATTTAACGTGGTGTGTCACATCATTTATTGTAGTCCATCAACTAATCATTGTGGCCCGCCATGTCCTTCAATGTGGTCTGCCAATTAATTTATTGTAGTCCGTTACGTAATTATTGTGGCCCGCCATGTCCTTGAATATGGTCTGCCCACATAATTTCATGTGGTCCACCACATCAGTTAAAGGGGAACATTATCACCAGACCTATGTAAGCGTCAATATATACCTTGATGTTGCAGAAAAAAGACCAAATATATTTTTTAACCGATTTCCGAACTCTAAATGGGTGAATTTCGACGAATTAAACGCCTTTCTATTATTCGCTCTTGGAATAACGTGACGTCACATCGGGAAGCAATCCGCCATTTTCTCAAACACATTACAAACACCGAGTCAAATCAGCTCTGTTATTTTCCGTTTTTTCGACTGTTTTCTGTACCTTGGAGACATCATGCCTCGTCGGTGTGTTGTCGGAGGGTGTAACAACACGAACAGGGACGGATTCAAGTTGCACCAGTGGCCCAAAGATGCGAAAGTGGCAAGAAATTGGACGTTTGTTCTGCACACTTTACCGACGAAAGCTATGCTACGACAGAGATGGCAAGAATGTGTGGATATCCTGCGACACTCAAAGCAGATGCATTTCCAACTGGACTGGACAGATCAGCTTTCAGGAAAAGAGAGCGGATGAGGGTTTGTCTACAGAATATATTAATTGATGAAAACTGGGCTGTCTGCACTCTCAAAGTGCATGTTGTTGCCAAATGTATTTCATATGCTGTAAACCTAGTTCATAGTTGTTAGTTTCCTTTAATGCCAAACAAACACATAGCAATTGTTGGTTAGAAGGCGATCGCCGAATTTGTCCTCGCTTTCTACCGTGTCGCTGGCTGTCGTGTCGGTTTCGCTTGCATACGGTTCAAACCGATATGGCTCAATAGCTTCAGTTTCTTCTTCAATTTCATTTTCGCTACCTGCCTCCACACTACAACCATCCGTTTCAATACATGCGTAATCTGTTGAATCGCTTAAGCCGCTGAAATCCGAGTCTGAATCTGAGCTAATGTCGCTATAAACTTGCTGTTCTATGCGCCATGTTTGTTTGTATTGGCATCACTGTGTGACGTCACAGGAAAATGGACGGGTGTATATAACGATGGTTAAAATCAGGCACTTTGAAGCTTTTTTTAGGGATATTGCGTGATGGGTAAAATTGTGAAAAAAAACGTCGAAAAATAAAATAAGCCACTGGGAACTGATTTTTAATGGTTTTAACCCTTCTGAAATTGTGATAATGTTCCCCTTTAACGTGGCCCTCCGAGAGCAGCCAAAATTGTGACGTGGCCATTAATGAAAACGAGTTTGACACCCCTGGTCTAGCCTATTCATTATAGGGCCTTCTATAGACACACCTGGGTGCAGTTGAGGCCAGGGTTGTAGTTGCGTTGTCATTTTGTACACAAGCAGAGTCTAAGATAGTCAAAAAGAGAAAAAATATGTTGAGGAGAGGGGCGGGGGTGTCCAGAGTACCAAACTGATCAAGCAAGGCTATTTTGTGAGACCAGAGAGATGTGGCACTATATGAAGTGTTGTTTTCATCTGTGGCGCTCTGCTCCACGGGTAATAAAAGTGACAGGATTCATTCACTGTGATATACTGACCTCTTAGAGCGGAGACAATAGAAACGTAGCTGTTAAACTTACCTAGGGGACCACAGCACATAGGAAGATGGTTAGGGAAAGGACTGGAGTGTGTGTGTGTGTGTGTGTGTGTGTGTGTGTGTGTGTGTGTGTGTGTGTGTGTGTGTGTGTGTGTGTGTGTGTGTGTGTGTGTGTGTGTGTGTGTGTGTGTGTGTGTGTGTAGGGCTAGTACCTCGCTGGGGGTGGAAATAGAATATTTATTGAATAGATCGTCCTTCTCCGTTGGGAGCACAGGGATTAGGACAAGTGTCCATAGCATTGAACCGTATCCCAGATTGCTTTTACCTGCCACTCAGTGTTAGGATTTATAATGGATGGCGGGAAGGTCTTCTAGGTCAAACTAATACACACATCTACAGTGAATATTTCACTTGTCATCCGATTGTGTAATTTACAGTTTGTTTGCGACAAGCTTGACTTTTTTCCTCTCAAATGACGAGATCTGCTTGAAGGCTAATTAGATTTCACTTGTAGCATATCAAGATCTCAACTTTGGGAAAGTTCATACCTGCACCAGCAAATGATGACATTTTAACACTAAGGTGTGAAATAACCTGACCTTTAACTGGGCTATTAAAAGAGCACATTACAAGTGAAACAAATTGGCAAAGACTAAAAAGTCTAGAGAGCTCATTGCATTAAGAACATTGTATCCTTGATCAAATTTGAGGAAAATTCAATCAATTAATATATCATTTATTTTCAACTGCTTATACGGTTCATGGTTGCGGCCAAGATGGATCGTATCTCCCCTGACTCTTGGTAAACATCCTAAATTGATCACCAGTCAATCATAGGGTAGATTTGTATTATTCTATATTCACTTTGAATGGCAGAAATTAAGTACCGAGTGTAGGGCCGCCCCTCTCTACACGCAGACCACACGCTGTGCATAGGGATCCGTGATCTGTGGGGGGCACCGTTTTTGCGTGAAGAAGCTCAGGTAAAATGTTGATTAATTAATGACAGGGCGCTTCATATGACATTTTACACCACATGCTTTCCTAGCCTATTTCTGGTCTGTCACTGACAGGAATATAATGGCAAAGTACCCCTAAAATGTTAACTGTGATACGCTGTGTTAGTGCTGGTCTTGTAAAGTAATTATACCGGGTCGGAGTTGTCTCAGGTATGATTGCAAATTTATGTTAAATTCGTTATTTTGCGCTACTATATTTCTCATTTATTAGTTTTATTTTAAAACATGCATCACATTTAATTCAAGGTGATTAAAAAAGTATAAGAATAACTTTAAATACGTATACAATTGTCCCAAAAAATGATGTATTGGGGTTGGCGGGCCTCCAAATACATTTCTGCTTAGAGCCCCGCTTTAGTCAGGGGCGGTCCTTACTCAGTGAAATAATGCTGCCCAGAAATGGCACCTTAGCTTAATTTCCAATAGCTGACATGAAGTTGTTCTTGCAACAAGTTTAGCCTGAATCAATCCATAGTAGATCTGATTACTCTATGATCAGTTCCACTCTATTGAAAAATGTATTATTAGACTAACTGATTTCTTCCTGACCATAATATAAGCATGGATTAAATGGGATACATGGTGAGCCAGAATACCACTGGCCTGTATTAAAAGGCACCCCGGCTACGTTCACACTGCAGTGTATGATGCCTAATTTGGATATTTTGTTAAATCTGATCTTTTTATGTAGTCGTTCAAATTACTCAAATAAGTATGGGACTATTAAAAAGGTCTAATGTGAATGGAATTATGTCACACCCTGTGTTTACATAAGTAAACATTAGGGATGATGTTCGAAACCAGTTCTCCCCGTTGTTCGATAAGAAAAGAACCGTTCGATAACAAAAGAACCGATTCCGTGGACTCAAATCCTTTTTTGAGAACCGGTTCCCGTTATCGAGGCCACTATAGTAAAGAAAAAGAGTTGGTTCTTTATTCGATTCCCTGGGAACGAATCCCGTCCCACAGGAAATGCCCTGTGGCACGTCCCAGGAAATTACGTAGCTCAGTCATTAGGCGGCAGATACAGAAGCAGCAACAACAATGGACCGGAAAAAACGCCCCACGGCATGGCTTCATTTTACAAAAAAATACGACGAGGAAACGGCTATCTGCAATTATTGCCAGGCTTCGCTCTCATGTAAGGGGGGAAGTACAACAAGCATGATGAAACATGTTCAGGCCGTACATAACCTGAAGGTTAGAGAAAGGTGTCACTTCAAACAGAAATATTTATTTAACAGTGGAATTAACTGAATAGAGTGACCCCTCTTTTCAGTCATTAACAGTCTTTGTCTCGACCAAGCGGGGCGCCGCTGCCAGCACACTCACAGTACAGAGAGCCTAGCGACTTGCCGTTGAGAAGTGCTGCTGGAAGAAAATAAAATTAGAAAGCCAAATGTCCTGTTGTGGGAATATTTCAGTTTCAAAATCGGATTGGCGATATGAGCCCATCAACCTGGACGAAGGAATGACAATGCCGTCGTGATCACGTGATAACAATAGACGAAAAGACAACCTCCGACCTAATTTTTCCAACTGCGAAAAAAAGCACTTTAAGATGTTCAATATCTATTTAGGCTAAATTTAGTACTTTATAAACACTGCATAGTTTTTATCTATTATTTCTTCAGTTAAAGAGCATGAAGTAGACCATGGGTGACCAAACGTTTTGACTTTTTTATAAATACATATATATACAGTATATTGTGTCCTTGAGCAAGACACTTCACCCTTGCGCCTGATGGGTCTTGCATGGCAGCTCCCGTCATCAGTGTGTGAATGGGTGAATGTGGAAATAGTGTCAAAGCGCTTTGAGTACCTAGAAGGTAGAAAAGAGCTACACAAGTATAACCCATTTACCATTTATATATATATATATATATATATATATATATATATATATATATATATATAATATATATATTAGGGGTGTAACGGTACACACATTTTCGGTTCGGTACGTACCTCGGTTTAGAGGTCACGGTTCGGTTTATTTTTGGTACAGTAAGAAAACAACAAAATATAAATGTTTTGGTTATTTATTTACCAAATTTGCAAAATCTTCCACCAAAAATATTTTTCTTAGTGGAATATTTGATGTGAAGTAATCGGAACCTTGGATAGGTCAATAATTCATAATACCATTGATTTTGATTCAATATTATGTTTTGAGCAATGACAGTTTGAAAGAAAAAAAAACAGCTTTGTTTTATTAGTCAACATTGCAACTTTTTCTAAATTACATTTAACCTTTAAGCTTTTTTATTTCACTTTTGTTATGTTTTTGTTTATTTTAATAGTATTTTTAGAATGTGCCGTGGGCCTTTAAAACATTAGCTGTGGGCCGCAAATGGCCTCCGGGGCACACTTTTGACACCCCAGCTATAGATAATAAAAAATGTATAAATAAAATCTATAAATAAGATTTATTAATCAAATTTATAAATCGGGGCAGCACGGTGGGAAAGGGGTTAGTGCATCTGCCTCACAATACGAAGGTCCTGAGTAGTCCTGGGTTCTATCCCGGGCTCGGGATCTTTCTGTGTGGAGTTTGCATGTTCTCCCCGTGACTGCGTGGGTTCCCTCCGGGTACTCCGGCTTCCTCCCACCTCCAAAGACATGCACCTGGGGATAGGTTGATTGGCAACACTAAATTGGCCTTAGTGTGTGGATGTGAGTGTGAATGTTGTCTGTCTATCTGTGTTGGCCCTGCGATGAGGTGGCGACTTGTCCAGGGTGTACCCCGCCTTCCGCCCAATTGTAGCTGAGATAGGCTCCAGCGCCCCCCGCGACCCCAAAAGGGAATAAGCGGTAGAAAATGGATGGATGGAAATGTATAAATCTATCGATAAAAAGCAGATCCTAGCATGCTAGCTGCGATCAGTTTCACCGGACATGTCCTCTTTTGCTAGCATGCTAGCAGCGACCGGGCTACGATAGACTGACCATAAGTCCTCTTTTCACCGGACATGTCCTCTTTTGCGGAGCTGTCCGGGCGGAGTTTCTTAAATGCCTCAAATGGGGTTTGTGTATATATATACAATATATATATATATATATATATATATATATATATATATATATACATACAGTATATATATCTATATATACAGTATGTATATATACATACAGTATATATATATATATATATATATATATATATATATATATACACAATATATATATATATATATATATATATATATACACAATATGTATATATATATATATATACAGTATGTATATATACATACAGTATATATATATATATATATATATATATATATATATATATATATATATACATATATATATACAATATGTATATATATATATATATATATATATATATATACAATATGTATGTATGTATATATATATATATATATATATATATATATATATATACACAATATTTATATATATATATATATATATATATATATATATATATATATATATATATATACGGACATGTCCTCTTTTGCGGAGCTGTCCGGGCGGAGTTTCTTAAATGGGGTTTGTGTATATGTATATATATATATATATATATATATATATATATATATATATATATATATATATATATATATATATATATATATATATGTATATAAATATATATATATATATATATATATATATATATATTAAATAAAAAAAAAATATATATATATATATATATATACAAACCCCGTTTCCATATGAGTTGGGAAATTGTGCTAGATGTAAATATAAACGGAATACAATGATTTGCAAATCCTTTTCAACCCATATTCAGTTGAATGAAAGACAAGATATTTGATATACACACACTATATTGCCAAAATCAGGTGTCCTAATCAGTTGGCCCGGCCACAGGTGTATAAAATCAAGCACTTAGGCATGGAGATTGTTTCTACAAACATTTGTGAAAGAATGGGCCGCTCTCAGGAGCTCAGTGATAACCAGCGTAGAACTGTCATAGGATGCCACCTGTGCAACAAATTTAGTCGTGAAATTTCCTCGCTCCTAAATATTCCAAAGTCAACTGTCGCCTTTATTATAAGAAAATGGAAGAGTATGGGAACAACAGCGACTCAGCCACAAAGTGGGAGGCCACGTAAACTGACAGAGAGGGGTCAGCGGATGCTGAAGCGCTTAGTGCAAAGAGGTCGCCGACTTTCTGCACATTCAGTTGCTACAGAGCTCCAAACTTCATGTGATCTTCAAATTAGCCCACGTACAGTACGCAGAGAGCTTCATGGAATGGGTTTCCATGGCCGAGCAGCTGAATCTAAGACATACATTACCAAGTCTAATGCAAAGTGTCGGATACAGTGGTGTAAAGCACGTCTCCACTAGACTCTAGAGAAGTGGAGACGCGTTCTCTGGACTGATGAATCACGCATTTCTATCTGGCAAGCTGATGGACGAGTCTGGGTTTGGAGGTTGCCAGGAGAACGTTACATTTCGGACTGCATTGTGCCGAGTGTGAAATTTGGTGGAGGAGGAATAATGGTGTGGGGTTGTTTTTCAGGAGTTGGGCTTGGCCCTTTAGTTCCAGTGAAATGAACTTTGAATGCTACAGGATACCAAAACATTTTGGAAAATTTCATGCTCCCAACCTTGTGGCCCCTTCCTCTTCCAACACGACTGTGCACCAGTGCACAAAGCAAGGTACATAAAGACATGGATGACAGAGTCTGGTGTGGATGAACTTGACTGGCCTGCACAGAGTCCTGACCTGAACCCGATAGAACACCTTTGGAATGAATCAGAACGGACACTGAGAGCCAGGCCTTCTTGACCAACATCAGTGTGTGACCTAACCAATACACTTTTGGAAGAATGGTCGAAAACTCCTATAAACACACTCCGCAACCTTGTAAACAGCCTTCCCAGAAAAGTTGAAGCTGTAATAGCTGCAAAAGGTGGACCGACATCACATTAAACCCTATGGGTTAGGAATGGGATGGCACTTCAAGTTCATATGTGAGTCAAGGCAGGTAGCCAAATACTTTTGGCAATATAATGTATATATATATATATATATATATATATATATATATATATATATATATATATATATATATATATACAGTACATACATATTTTTGATCGATTTTTATATATCTTTATATACCAAATAATTTATTGCTGGAATTGGTTTGAAATGAGAATCGTAAGTTGATTTAAGATTCCTATCCCCAATATTCATATCAAAATAACCAAAATAGTTTGTTGAAGGGCGCAGAGCACATCGCTGTCTATTGGTCTGAAATGAGAATCGTGTTGAATCGAGAAAAGTGATTCTGAATCGAATTGTCACCTTAACAATCGGAATCAAATTGTAAGTTGTCAGATTTCTGTCCCCGATAATAATATCAAAATAGCCATAAGAGAAACATTTCAATAATGACTTCACTTATGGAAATTGTGCTCATAAAATTTTTGTTTTCTTTCAGGGAGAAGGAGGGGTTGGTCATAACAGAAAGGAACGTTTTAATATGTTGCACCAGATTCCAGGTACCAACAAACGATGTTTAATTAAATCTGTCAGAGATGAGTCTCTGTAGGTTCTTCCTCTTTGGAAACAAGCCACTCCCAAATAGATTTCCATATCAACGGCAACAAAAATACCTACAATTCCAATTGTTAAAAAAAAAAACTGTAGCCAAATGCCCCACAGCCATTGTGAGAGTTGTGTCTACTACATGACAGAATACCACAATTCAGACACAAGAAAGAAAGAAACATGACGATTCTTCCTAATTCAAATGTATTGGAAATTAATGTGAAAGGTATACAACACAACTAAGCCACCTTAGTGGACTCTTTAAGTAAATATCTGGTGTTTTATGCAAAGTATTTATTATGAAGACCTAATTAAACTGTACAAAAAGCAAAGCAAATTGCGGTTACAGTAAGGATAGTCTTTAGCAATGTTAACATTTACACTGCAATGCCATGTTATTTGATTGTATCTTGTCACCAACATGGAAGCAACTGAAGTGAGACGTGTGCTCTTCAATCACAAATCCCCAGACTCTGAAGCCCTGTCAGGCTGCAATGATTTGTGAAAGTTAGATTGAGGTGTGAGCATGTCAGCTTCACAGAGTGGGGATTTAGGGAATGTAATAGGTATTGGATCTATGGGAATCCCATGGAAGCCCTACCGCGGTCAGCACATCCTCCTTAGACGCTGGCATCACATTACTAACTACTCGTTACACACACGTTGTGTTCTCACGAGACCTTATAGCAGCATTTTGGACAAAGAAAAATGCAATGCATTTATTCTACAATTTTTGCTTGAGTTGTTCCTATTTTTGTACAATTTGGGGGGCACATTGAGGATAGCTTAACTAATTCAAATTTGAAAACCTCTCAGTAGACAATATCACACTTTATGCTTGGTCAGAAGCTATATTTATATTAAATTTAAATGGCAACAAATGATTATATCAAGTAGGGATGTCCCGATCCGATATTTGGATCGGATCGGCTGCCGATATTTGCCAAAAATTGCGTATCGGCAAGGCATGGGAAAATGCCGATCCAGATCCAGTTTAAAAAAAACTCTGGTCCGTGTTTTCCAACGCACTGATTTAAATAATACATTCCACTTTTCTGCTGCTCCGTAATTTCCGTTCCGCATTTTCCAGCACACCTTCAACACATCCACAGGTCTGTGAATTCTTACGCAGTTGCTTTTAGCTGCTGGCATTACACGACAGGCTCTTCTCACTCTTTCCTGTGTCTGTGCTTCTCACAGACAGCAAGCGCACCTTCTTACACACGTCACATACTGTCACGTCATACGTCACATACGTATACGTCCTCCCCGAGCAGAGAGGTAGCAGCATGGCTAACGTTAGCTGTCATGCTAGCGCAGCCGTGCGAGCAACGCTCCCTCTAAGGCAGTGGTTCTCAACCTTTTTTCAGTGATGTACCCTTTGTGAAATTTTTTTTAATTCAAGTACCCCCTAATCAGAACAAAGCATTTTTGGTTGAAAAAAAGAGATAAAGAAGTCAAATACAGCACTATGTCATCAGTTTCTGATTTATTAAATACATAGTTTTCACGCCCGACTGATTTCCCATGATGCTCCGCGCGATCCGCCATTTTGAAAGGCAAGCGCACCGGTACAACATCAGCAAATTCATATATACGAACCCGTTCACAAACGTATGCATAATGGCCGAGAAACCAGCAAAAAAGAAGTATAAAGAAGGCTTGGACAACCAGACGTTGGAAAGATACAACCAGAAGACACAATGCATAGGCGTTGACCCGTACGAAGTGCCGAAACAAAGTTTCACGTATGACCACAAATGCCTCCCGGCCATAACGTACATAGACATTTTGAACTACCTCGTCAATTACACCTGAGAGGAAGCAGCATCCAGGACCTAATGGTGGAATGTCATATCGCCACACGCCATCGCTTCTACACAGCAGCGTGTTGTTGTTGATGGGACTTTGAGGGACGCGGGAGCTGACTTGGCTGCCGGAGGCCGACATTGCGCCGCTGCTCGCACCGAGCTGGAGGTAGCCCCCCCCCCCGCACTTAGCTCCCCAAACATAGGATAACTCCTAACCGCCGTCTCCGTTGCGACCAGCAGAGGATCAAGGTAAAGTACCTCCATTGGAGCGGGACTGTGGGACGGTGCGTGTCCAGCCCATCGCCCGGTCAGTCTGTCGGCTCTCGCTAGCAGCATTAGCACTGCCTGTGTATTTTCGCCTGGGATGATGGGTGATCGCCCGAACCCGCCCAGGTAAAGTTGTTTATATATGAAACACTTGGATGCCATGTTTGTTCATGTTTTCATGTGCCGTGTTTCCTTTTTTTGCAAAGATGCTACGACGACTAGCATATGCTAAGGGATAGCTTCGGCTACAAGCTAACCCACGCTAACAAGGATGGCAAATTTCCGCCCGTAGTTGTGCGCCTCGCCGCCAAAGCCCGGACGCAGTGGGTGCTAACGATACATCCATGCTTAATGTGCGCGCAGAAGGCGACTAACTATCGATAAACGCGGCGAATTCCTTGAAAAGAATGTGTCGTGAAGCGTGTCAACTAGGCCAGGTGTGTTTTGTTTGCCTCCCAAGATGGCGGATGACCCGGGATAACCCGGATGTGTGACGTCACGTAAACACCATGTATTGTATAACAGTGTAAAATATTGCTAATTTGTTGTGGTCTTTCTTGAACTATTTGGAAAAAAAGATATAAACATAACTAAAAACTTGTTGAAAAATAAACAAGTGATTCAATTATAAATAAAGATTTCTACACATAGAAGTAATCATCAACTTAAAGTGCCTTCTTTGGGGATTGTCATAGAGATCCATCTGGATTCATGAACTTAATTCCAAACATTTATTCACAAATAAATAAATCTTTAACATCAATATTTATGTAACATGTCCACAAAAATCTAGCTGTCAACACTGATTTTTTTTTTGAGACATTTAAAAAAAATCTCTGCATGAAAGTTTAAAAGTAGCATATATTAATGCAGTATGAAGAAGAATGTTCTAATGTAGACATGCAAGCCTTGAAAGAAAATTTTGAAAATCAAGACTACATTTCCTGCAAATGGGTGCATTTCTACCCTATATTTTAACTTTAGATTTATTCTCATATCAAACTCTTTTGGCTGTCTTTTTGACACTTACATCCGGCGCCCCCCCTCCACACCCTGGATTATAAATAATGTAAATAATTCAATGTGATTATCTTGTGTGATGACTGTATTATGATGATAGTATATATCTGTATCATGAATCAATTTAAGTGGACCCCGACTTAAACAAGTTGAAAAACTTATTCGGGTGTTACCATTTAGTGGTCAATTGTACGGAATATGTACTTCACTGTGCAACCTACTAATAAAAGTCTCAATCAATCAATCAAAACACATAGAATCATCATACTGCTGTGATTATATGCATCAAGTGTTCATTCAAGGCTAAGGCAAAATATCGAGATATATATTGTGTATCGCAATATGGCCTTAAAATATCGGAATATTAAAAAAAGGCCATATCGCCCAGCCCTAGTTCAATGATGCCATTTCTGTTTGTCATGTATAATTTTGTCTATTTTGTGTTTATCCTTGAATAAACATGTCAGTTTCTTGTTACCAACCATTGTGTATTATTCAAACTCCCCTAATTCAGCTGGCTAGTTGTTATCAAGAGTACTAAAACCCTTTTCAACATGATTCTGACAACTAAGTAGGCTAAATAACTTTAATACATGCTCGGATAGGCCAGTATCGGTCAGTATCGGTATCGGATCAGAAATGCAAAAACAATATCGGTATCGGATCGGAAGTGCAAAAACCTGGATCGGGACATCCCTAATATCAAGTAGTATTTGTGTCTTCAGATTGAAATTTTAATGTATGATAGATCATTTAATTGGACATTTTCAGATACTTCTAATGCTCCTAGATCATAGCTGTTAACAATTTGTGACTATAACAATACTAGGTATAATTTAGTATGACAACAATAATAATAATAAGCCTTGAAAAAATATTGTACAGTAGAGTAGAAATGTGAATTTCACAGCAAACCACGATTTGATTCCGATTCTTGGAGTGACAATTCAATTCTGATTCGATTCAACACGATTCTTGATTCAAACCAATTCTCGCAATGTATTATTTGGTACAAAATGATAATAAAACGTTTTCAAAGTAGATTACAGGCTACAAAAGCTCCTCTTGGCTGCTGACGTGTAATGTATACGAGCAGCAAGTAAGCGTGGAAATGGCCTAAACACATTGTTCTAAAAATAATGTGAATTGTTAATTATATTTATATAGCGCTTTTCTCTAGTAACTCAAAGCCCTTTTACATAGTGAAACCCAATATCTAAGTTAGTGAGTAGTCGTGAGTTCAATCCCGGCCTCGGGATCTTTCTGTGTGGAGTTGGCATGTTCTCCCCGTGACTGCGTGGGTTCCCTCCGGGTACTCCGGCTTCCTCCCACCTCCAAAGACATGAACCTGGGGATAGGTTGATTGGCAACACTAAATTGGCCCTAGTGTGTGAATGTGAGTGTGAATGTTGTCTGTCTATTCTGTGTTGGCCCTGCGATGAGGTGGCCACTTGTCCAGGGTGTACCCCGCCTTCCGCCCGATTGTAGCTGAGATAGGCTCCAGCGCCCCCCGCGACCCCGAAGGGAATAAGCGGTAGAAAATGGATGGATGGACATTTAAAGCAGTGTGGGTGGCACTGGGAGAAGGTGGGTAAAGTGTCTTGCCCAAGGACACAGCAGTGACTAGGATGACGGAAGCGGGGATCGGACCTGGAACCCTCAAGTTGCTGGCACGGCCACTCTACCAACCGAGCTATACCGCCCCAGAGATTCTTAAAAAAAATGTAAAATACTTTTTTTTTTTTTCTCTTATGAACTAATTTAGAATCGGTATAAATAAGAATCAAAATTCAGACGGGAATCGATTTTCTGGAGCACCCCTACATTTTAGTAGAACCTCTAAGGTCCAACACAAACCTCCAGTTTGTTTAGATTAAGTAACAATTTTCACAAATTAAGTAATGGAAAAGATAATAATAATAATCCTCAAAATAAAAAAGGTGCATGCAATCCTTAGATACTTGATGAACTGGGCTCTTGTGACATGTGTTGACATCTGGACTCTAAAATTAAAATTTTGCTCAACTATTTGGGGAAATTTCAGAAAAACTTTAGATGTTAGTGGGATGTATAACAGCAGGGTTGGTTTGAGCTGACACAGTGACACTTGTTGCTGAAAATAACATAGTAAGGTACAAGTCAAACATTTGGGCACACTTTTCCCATTTTATTAAATGAGAAGATGTAGACCAAGGCCTGACTGGTAGTATATGTGCAAGTACAGTATACCTCAACTTGCGAGCACATTGTGTTCCACAACCACGCTCAGAACTGCATACGTCAATGCAGCCCCGTATGCGGTGCCAAATGTAAGAGTTCAGTCATATTTTTCTAGCGGATATATTTCTCAGATCTAACTCACCTTTCTCCCATTTAGCTCATTTTCATCACATTTCAGTTTAAATTAAATGTCGACTCTAAATATTATATGTAAATGTTAAACATAAATCCAAATCTTGAATCTAAATGTTATATCTAAACCTAAATCTTGAATATAAAAATATATATTGAATCTAAATCTATATATTGAATCTAAATATTAAGTAGAAATCTAAATGTTTAATCTAAACCTAAATGTTAAATTAAAATCTAAATCTCGAATCTAAATCTACATGTGAGCGCTAAATGTTAAATCCAAGCTTAATGTTAAATCTAAACCTAAATGTTAAATCAAAATATAAATGTTAATGCCAATGCAGCTTGTCAATATTTTTATGGATAAATGTTTGTCCTTTGGACATTTGTGCTGGCTGCAGCTTGTGTGATGTGGACAAATTCTACGGGGAAGACCTGCCAGGTAGGCTGCATATTTTTAATGGTTTGTTTCTCTTATTTGGTTTTCCGAGTTATCTTCTTTGCACTAACTTTCTTGGTTCCGATGGTTGGAGGGCAGGATTCAGTCAATGTCTGAGCGGCGTTCAAACACAAACGTTAATGGTCGAATCAAAACTTAGATATGGTTGTTGTGTACACAAAACAGAAGCAGCAAAGGGTAACAATATATTAACTCTCTATTGCTCAATTGACACACATATTACTTCAACCGACAGTGAAAATGCTTGTTACTCTAGGTATGCTCGCAACTTAAAGCATAACAAAAACTTAAAAGACTGCTCGTATTTCAAATTATTTGAAAGTTGAAGTACTGTAGTACCATTCTTGTGAGAAGACAAGATACGAGCTACTATGAACCAGAATCATTGGCTTTTGTGCAGCATCCACAGTTGTGTTGTTGTCTTCTTCTAGTCGACCTTGACGACTTGTCATGGCGAGACGTGCTGAGTGGACGTCCATTGGTCACCGCGCCTGAGCCGGTCCCGGCCTTCACTGCCAGCCTCCCCGATGCCTCGTCTACCAGCCTACCGTCTCCAAATCTCCATTAAGTCATCTATCTTCTTCTGCTTCACCCCCTACTCCCATATTGCCATCAACTCACTTGTCTTCTTGCCCCCTCCCTTTCATACACTCCAACTGGACATCTCAGCATGTCCCTGTCATGTCAAGCCACTTGCTTTTCATTCATTCTCACTCACTCTGCATGTCTTGTGTGTTTGTTAAGCTATAGATGTTAGAACCCAAACAGAATGTAAGGAAAGGGGATCCCTGTGTTTAAGCGTAGGTGGCCAACAAATAAAGCCCAAGCACCTTTGGCAATAATGAAAAAAACAGTTTGATTCAGCAATGCAACCTGTCAAGCATAGCACCATTTTTTAAACCCATGCCACCGCCCCAGGCTGACTAGCCACTAGCCTGCGGGCTTTGATATATCTACAAATATGATCAAGTATTCTGCAGCCTCACAACCCCTTTTTTTCCTTCCCCGCCCAGCAGCTTGCTTTCTGTCGAGCCCTGTTAGGCGAGCCCTTTATTAACGGAAATGTTTAAAGAGGCCACCTGACGTGTGTCAGATGAACCTTAGTGAAGTTGAATAATTGAGTTGACCGAAAATATAGTTAATGGACAATCAATAAACAAGCAGGGTGTGGGGTTTATAGAACAGGGAGGTATAGTGGGATCTGATTTAAAATATTTCAAATATTTAGCAGGTAAGGATGACTTGAATGACAATATTGGACATTAGATGGAATATTTTAAGCTTAGATGCTATTGCAAAATGATGCCAAGGACTAAAGATTTCAAACACCTCCTATTATTTCTTAAAATAATGCAATAGATGATCGCTCTATCGTCGTTGGTTTGCCACATGTTTAGATATTTGAGTAAATATGCCTGCATGATGAATGCATGGAGGTGAAAAAAGCTGAATTTGGAGTCCTGTGATGAGACGGCAGTGATTTATCCTGCCTCTTCCCCCTTTCAGACCCTTTGTCTTTAATTAGTGTCTGGAGAATGCAGTAGTGGATGAGTGGACTGTCAATTTTGCATTTATTATTAATTTAGCCGAGGTGTCAACTGACTGGTCCACGTAGTGACGGACGTCTCTCCGGTGCTCTTTTGCACTTCTGTTTAGGCGATAATCAAGCTATGTGTGTGTGTGATCCCCGCTAATTAGACAGTTTCCTTTTTGGTGGCGACTGCATTCTGCCACTTGTCATTTAGCCACAGCACATCTGCAAATGCAAATATAGGTGGCCGGCGACAGTGGACTGTATGAATCCCCCTTTTAATGAGGAGGTAGATTGTGCTTTCATTTCTCGTCTGTCATGTGGCCACCTGCTAAGTGGAATGTGCTCTGAATGTGAGGAGCACAATGTTGTAGGTGAACGTGAGTCAGTAGTAGAGAGCAAAGTGTGTATATGAGCATATATCCACAGATAAACATTATTGTACATAAACTTCCATGCATTCCACATACGCATAGGGATGCAACGATTAACCAGTTTTACTATTAACCGTGATTAAAAGCGTCACGATTTTTCAATAACAAAAGCTCCACTACACCCTGTGTTTAAACAGACATTATGCTGGTATGTTATCTTCGACACGACCTGCACAGAATGAAAACAAAGTCACACCAGTGGTGCACGCACTTATACGCACCTATTGAGAGACACGCTAGTATGCTATTAGCTTAAAAAATGGCAGCAGGACAAGCAGCAAACCTTTACCACTCGAACAAAAGCTGCAGTCGGCAGTGTGGGAACATTTCAGGTACTTAAAATATGACCAGGGAGTCAATAAAGACAATGACGCATCCATTTGCCAAACCTGCCAAAAGAAAGGATAAAGGCTCTAATACATCCAAACTTTTCAATTTGTTTATGGTGAGTGCTATTGACGGTGTAAACATAGCAACACAATATTTAAAACAGTTCCTTATTCTCTTGTATTACAAAAAAAAATGTTTGAGCACTTGTGTAATGTTTAGGTGTGTCCTCCAGTGATAATGTTACATGGCAATGCTATTTAAGATACTAAGAATTGCAGGTTATTTGCCGTAACGGAGGTTAATATTATTAGCTCAGGGGAGTGACTCTATACACTGTGTATGGAGCTGCTAGCCGCTTGTCAGTTAGGAGACTAAAAATAAATACTGTCAACCAGAGGGGATCAGCGTTAAAAGGCATTAATCGGCATTAGCCATCACATACTTTTTCAAAAAAATGGGCCAATACTGATCAGTTGCCGACTGATCAGCAATCCCTAGTAAAAATTTGTGAAAAATTATTGTTTTTAAATCGAATAGTCAATATTCTTGTTGATATGTATTATTTTGTACTGTTTCTTTAATGTTATGATTTGATTACTGTTTTTCCAATATTAGTAAATAAAATAACACATCCAAATCTCTAAATAATGTCCGTGTGATTTTATAGTTTTTTTGTTGTGAAATTCATCAATGCATAATAATCGTGAAACCGTGATTATTAGTCAGACTATAATCGTATAGTCAAAATCTATAATCGTTGCATCCCTACACACGCACACATTTTACTAACCAGTCCGTTCTTCTTCAGGTCCGCCCACATGCTGGTGCCGTCCCCACCTCTCATGAGCACGTGGTAGGTGAAAAAGTAAATGCCAGGCAGTGGACAGGTAAACTTGCCAGTACTGGGCTCGTAGTAGTTGCCTACGTTGGTTACCACGTCGTCAAACTTCAGTATCTCACTGCCCTCGTGCTGCTTGCGGAGCCCTGCGTAAAAGGCAATTTTGGGAGTGTAGAGGGAGGGAGAGTAGCCACCAGGACCTGGACCTGGCGGACCTTGCGGCCCTGGCTTGCCTGGCTCCCCAGGGGGCCCACGCGCTCCTATGGGGCCAGGGATTCCCGGAGGACCCCGTATGCCTGACTTGATCTTCTTCCCAGAGTAATCCTGGGGCGGCGGAGACACAGCTGTCAACTCCTGGCCTGGCTGTGAGGTGGCGTAAGGATCACAAACCATCCTGCAGCTTCCCAGCATTTCATAATGGCTGCCGTCACTTCCTGATTTCCCTCCTTTGGATGTGTGGACCAGCAGGGGAATGGCCACCAGCAGAATGAGAACCATGGCTACGCCTACGGCCGCTCCAATTACACGTTTCCTACGGCTGAGCCGGGAAGCGGCCAGCGTCAGGAAGTCCTCTTCCCCCTTGACTGGAATGGTGCCCGCCAGGTTGAAGCCTCTCAGCGGACCGTTTTTGTGGAAAGGAAGACGGGGGGGTAAAGTGGACTGAGAGATGAGCTTGGCCAAATGGCAGACTGCCAGAGGGACGCAAGCAGATGAAAGCGTCCAAGAAAAATGATGGTGATGTTCACTGGAGATTAAAAAAAAATAAAAATCTAAACAATGATTACAAAGCTTAAACTTTTACAAACTGTGGAGTTAAGGTCATAAATATTTGGGCCTACAACAAATACATTCTGATGAAGTCCTGTTTTACTGTTTAACAACTTGGCAAGTTGTTTGCATGGAAATTAAGTTAAAGTGGGTACCACTGCCAGACTCACTTAATGAGAAGCTGCAGATTATGTTGTTTACAAATACTTTTGCATGAAAGCCGCCCTAATGAAGGGTGTGACTACATGTGACGAAAGTTGACCAGCAATCTTCTCTTTGACAACGTCATCGTTGTTTCTTCTGTCCAGTAATGGTTAGATTCCTCCTCTTTGGTTTATATCTGGATTGGAGGGAGATGGCAAAAACATCAAAGCCTGCACTAATGTAATACAGAATTCATTAAAAAAATCACTAAAATGTAAAATGCAAGTAAATGTTTTCAATATGAATAACTAATTTGGTAACACCCATTACAGTCATATTTAAGTGTTTTACACAATATTATTTTTCATGAATGACAAACATTTTTAGCTGAGAAGGTGAAAATCTCCTTACCTTTGCTTGTTGTAAATTCCACAGACACAAGAGTGTGGCACGAGACTCTCAATTAGCGCAAAATGCTCATTTGTGTGTGTCCGGGTAGGAAGGTACTATAAAACGACCATGATATCGAGTGAAGCGTGGTCGAAAAAGCACTTTTAAAAGTAGGTCCGAAAGAGGGATGTGCGCGATGTGGATGTCCACTCTTCCACTGGACAGACCGCCGTGTTTCCGCACACCTGTTAGAGCGCGCGCTCTCTCTCCCTTTCCCCCCCCCCCCCCTCTCTCTCTCTCTCTCTGTCCCTCTCTCAGCGGCACGGACATGACCAATGGTGAGTAACAATCTTATGCGTTTTTTTATTTTTTTATTTAGTTTACATCTTCAATCATGTAACAGTATGTCAGTTTGTAAAATATCTATCGTCTCACTCTTTTGCTCCACTTTTGAGAGCAGAGTCTCGAAGCCTCAAACATTGTTTTGAATTTCCGGGTTTTTACGAAGCCATTAAGAACAACCCTGGTCGAAAAGGCGGGTAATACCATTTTTTTGGCATCAATAGGCCCAGACCGAGCTATGCCGCCCCAGGGTAGAGTGGCCATGCCAGCAACTTGAGGGTTCCAGGTTCGATTCCAGCTTCCGCCATCCTAGTCACTGCCGTTGTGTCCTTGGGCAACACTGGTTTAAAAGTAACTTAGATGTTGGGTTTCACTATGTACAAACCCCGTTTCCATATGAGTTGGGAAATTGTGTTAGATGTAAATAAAAACAGAATACAATGATTTGCAAATCATTTTCAACCCATATTCAATTGAATGCGCTACAAAGACAATATATTTGATGTTCAAACTCATAAATTTTTTTTTTTTTTGCAAATAATAATTAACTTAGAATTTCATGGCTGCAACATGTGCCAAAGTAGTTGGGAAAGGGCGTGTTCACCACTGTGTTACATGGCCTTTCCTTTTAACAACACTCAGTAAACGTTTGGGAACTGAGGAGACACATTTTTTAAGCTCTCGGGTGGAATTCTTTCCCATTCTTGCTTGATGTACAGCTTAAGTTGTTCAACAGTACGGGGGTGTCCGTTGTGGTATTTTAGGCTTCATAATGCGCCACACATTTTCAATGGGAGACAGGTCTGCACTACAGGCAGGCTAGTCTATTACCCTCACTCTTTTACTATGAAGCCACGTTGATGTAACACGTGGCTTGGCATAGTCTTGCTGAAATAAGCAGGGGCGTCCATGGTAACGTTGCTTGAATGGCAACAAATGTTGCTCCAAAACCTGTATGTACCTTTCAGCATTAATGGCGTCTTCACAGATGTGTAAGTTACCCATGTCTTGGGCACTAATACACCCCCATACCATCACAGATGCTGGCTTTTCAACTTTGCGCCTATAACAATCCGGATGGTTCTTTTCCTCTTTGGTCCGGAGGACACAACGTCCACAGTTTCCAAAAACAATTTGAAATATGGACTCGTCAGACCACAGAACACTTTTCCACTTTGTATCAGTCCATCTTAGATGAGCTCAGGCCCAGCGAAGCCGACAGCGTTTCTGGGTGTTGTTGATAAACGATTTTTGCCTTGCATAGGAGAGTTTTAACTTGCACTTACAGATGTAGCGACCAACTGTAGTTACTGTCAATGGGTTTCTGAAGTGTTCCTGAGCCCATGTGGTGATATCCTTTACACACTGATGTCATTTGTTGATGCAGTACAGCCTGAGGGATTGAAGGTCACGGGCTTAGCTGCTTACGTGCAGTGATTTCTCCAGATTCTCTGAACCCTTTGATGATATTACGGACTGTAGGTGGTGAAATCCCTAAATTCCTTGCAATAGCTGGTTGAGAAAGGTTTATCTTAAACTGTTCAACAATTTGCTCATGCATTTGTTGACAAAGTGGTGACCCTCGCCCCATCCTTGTTTGTGAATGACTGAGCATTTCATGGAATCTACTTTTATACCCAATCATGGCACCCACCTGTTCCCAATTTGCCTGTTCACCTGTGGGATGTTCCAAATAAGTGTTTGATGAGCATTCCTCAACTTTATCAGTATTTATTGCCACCTTTCCCAACTTCTTTGTCACGTGTTGCTGGCATCAAATTCTAAAGTTAATGATCATTTGCAAAAAAATGTTTATGAGTTTGAACATCAAATATGTTGTCTCTGTAGCATATTCAACTGAAAATGGGTTGAAAATGATTTGCAAATCATTGTATTCTGTTTATATTTACATCTAACACAGATTCCCAACTCATATGGAAACGGGGTTTGTAAAGCGCTTTGAGTCACTAGAGAAAAGTGCTATATAAATATAATTCACTTCACTTCACTTTTTCCTCCAAAAGTTCAGGAACTTTAAAGTTCCTGGAACCTGGTTCCTGTAGACCTGTGTGGTTTTGGTTGAGAATCAGGTATCCTAATCACTTGGCCCAGCCACAGGTGTATAAAATCAAGCATGTAGGCATGGAGACTGTTTCTACAAACATTTGTGACGTGGAACTGTCATAGGATGCCACCTGTGCAACAAATCCGGTCGTGAAATTTCCTCGCTCCTAAATATTCCAAAGTCAACTGTCGGCTTTATTGTAAGAAAATGGAAGAGTTTGCGGGGCAGCACGGTGGCAGAGGGGTTAGTGCATCTGCCTCACAATACGAAGGTCCTGAGTAGTCTTGGGTTCAATCCCAGGCTCGGGATCTTTCTGTGTGGAGTTTGCATGTTCTCCCCGTGACTGCGTGGGTTCCCTCCGGGTACTCCGGCTTCCTCCCACCTCCAAAGACATGCACCTGGGGATAGGTTGATTGGCAACACTAAATTGGCCCTAGTGTGTGAATGTGAGTGTGAATGTTGTCTGTCTATCTGTGTTGGCCCTGCGATGAGGTGGCGACTTGTCCAGGGTGTACCCCGCCTTCCGCCCGATTGTAGCTGAGATAGGCTCCAGCGCCCCCCGCGACCCCAAAAGGGAATAAGCGGTAGAAAATGGATGGATGGATGGATGGAAGAGTTTGGGAACAACAGCACCTCAGCCTCCAAGTGGTAGGCCACGTAAACTGACAGAGAGGCGTCAGCGGATGCTGAAGCGCATAGTGCAAAGAGGTCGCCGACTTTCTGCACAGTTGCTACAGAGCTCCAAACTTCATGTGACATTCCAATTAGCCCATGTACAGTAGGCAGAGAGCTTCATGGAATGGGTTTCCATGGCCAAGCAGCTGCATCTCAGCCATACATCACCAAGTCCAATGCAAAGCGTGGGATCCAGTGATGTAAAGCACGTCGCCACTGGACTCAAGAGCAGTGGCGACACGTTTTCTGGAGTGATGAATCACGCTTTTCCATCTGGCAATGTGATGGACGAGTCTGGGTTTGGAGGTTGCCAGGAGAAGGGTACATTTCGGATTGCACTGTGCCGAGTGTGAAATTTGGTGGAGGAGGAATTATGATGTGGAGTTGTTTTTTAGGAGTTGGGCTTGGCCCCTTAGTTCCAGTGAAAATAACTTTAAATGCTCCAGGATACCAAAGCATTTTGGACAAGTCCATGCTCCCAACCTTGTGGGAACAGTTTGCAGCGGGCCCCTTCCTCTTCCAACATGCTGTGCACCAGTGCACAAAGCAAGGTCCATAAAGACATGGATGACAGAGTCTGGTGTGGATGAACTTGACTGGCCTTTACAGAGTCCTGACCTGAACCCAATAGAACACCTTGGGGATAAATTACAACGGAGACTGTGTCAGGTGCAAACACTGTTGACATCTACTAATCAGACAAGAAGCAAGGAATGAATCAGAGACAGAGTTCAATTTAGCTCATGAGGAGACACGTGTTTTGGGCTGTACTCTAGTTACAGATCCAAACTACGTTCTAAAGAAAAGCCCGTGCGCCTCCTCCATTTATTAGGAAATGGCCCTATTACATCACGGTGACTGAGGGAAGGGGTAATCTCGACAACTCCAGTAA
Organism: Nerophis lumbriciformis; assembly: GCF_033978685.3. NCBI lineage: Eukaryota > Metazoa > Chordata > Actinopteri > Syngnathiformes > Syngnathidae > Nerophis > Nerophis lumbriciformis. The sequence continues at coordinate 53,060,529 of NC_084548.2, forward strand.
GACACAATATATGGTTATACAAAAATGCAAATATGTTGACACTTGGTGATATCGCCCAGTCTCTGCTTTGTCTGGTCTTGGAACCAAATATTCGGCCTTGGCTGCCAGCAGGCCGAGTCTGCACACAACACTGATAAAGAGGCTAGCAATCTTTCGGATTGCTAGCTCTGCACAAATTGACAATACTTTATAGTATGGCCCTTAAGCATAAAGTTATGATGATAATATATACATAATTATTCTAACATTTCCCTCCTGTTTATCACATAACTTCCCCAGAATCTTCTTATCCCCAATAACTTCTTCTTGCGATTTTCAGTTAATAGTTCATTTCTTTAGGGCCAAGTTATGTTTACACTCAGAGTTCAACATCATCATATTTTTATATATATAGTCACCAGGGTCTGGAAACAGATCAGGAACACCGTCCAGGTAGGTATCCTCGTCATCAGGTTCATCTTTCTTGTCGTCCGCCAGAAGGTGCATCTGAACAGTTCTATCATCTGCTGGGCTAATCGCTGTGGTAATCAGACGGTTAAGCAGAGAACCCAGACAGGGAATACAACAACATCCACACAACGTCAGTTTTGCTGCAAACACAGCCATAGATACTAGAATTGATGATACCAAGGACTTGTATTTGCCGAACACATTCAACCATCCATCCCACATAGGTGAGTGCTCTTCCATTTTACCGTTGAGGGTGCAAAGGCCTTCCAGTGCTCTGGTCAGGCTATCTTCTGCATCACTGTATTTTGGTATGAAGTACAACACTGTTCACCCAATATTGCGCACACATCTCCTTTTTCCGCTAACATGTCTGGCGCCATACGGTTTTGAAAGGCCTTAAGGGAGGTTGCGGCGAGTTGATCAGTGACGACTTCAAGTCCGGCCTTTGTCCAATTTCCTAATCTCTGTACGTTGTAGTGGACGTAGTTTATTCTGTCAACATTCTTGTTAATCGTACACCACCAGCAGACGGATGATTCGAATCCAGCTGCAACTTGATTTACCAATTTGTACTCGTCAGGTACACCTCTGGGACACCTATTGTATCGATATAAGTTGGATCTCCAACACTTTGCCAGTTTACATCACGTGTAGTTCTTTTCCAATGTTCAGGTATCAAACTGTTCAGACGTGTTAACAATTTTTGTACAAATATTGATACATTTACTATGTGTAAGCAGTTGTCTGACGATAAGTTTCCTAACTGTTGTCCAGAGCCTAGCATGTTAATGCAGGTGTAATTAGCTTTTGTCTTATGTTTATCAAATATTGGTTTCTGCTTTGTTTCTTTGGTTACAGGCTAGATTTTGTCCCATGTAGTGCAATTCCATTCAGGAGTTGTTTCGCTGATTACTTCAATTAAACCTTTTTGCCATGAGTAACCAATTAAAAGCCAAAGGAGGAACCAATTATTACACACCAATTGTTACTTTGAACATTTATCCACATCATCAAATGATACGCTTACAACTGTGACTTCCAGTGCGTTTAGAACACTCTGGGTTGTTCGGTGTTGCGCATGGTTTGATTTATGCAAACAATCACCAGGAAATATGGGTCTAGTCCACTTGACCATGCCCATAATTGGAAACCCCATCTGGATGTGTTGAACAGTGTGACATTGGGTGGTCTATTTTGTCCATCAGGGAGTGATATGGTTAACACTAGATTTGGGCCTTAATGTTTCAGAGTTATTTGACTTTTAAAGAATGTAGCTTCTTCACTATCTCCCGGGGCCAGTAATTCATTCATTCATTATCAATAGACAATTCAACTTTAGCAACTAATCACATATTTACACACCTATGCTTGAGAAGGAACAGGATGAAGAAAATCTTATATTTCCTGCCCCCTTCAACATAATAAGTAGTCTTACTTAATGGATAGCCCAGATTCACAAGCTTACAAACTAAACAAATACATCAAAATATAACAAAAAATAATATACACCTCACGGGATGATACAAAACAAATACAAAACCAGACACAAAATAAGTAGAATAATAAATGTAATCTATACTACAGTATAATATATATAGTGACCAGAGTGTCCACTTCCCTGTATTGGATGTCCTGTGAGGTACCACCAGTAATTTGGCCAGCCTGTTCACGTGGTGGGAATCCTTTTAAGTTTCTTACAGGAAGTAGTGTTGTAGAGGTGGTATTGGGAGTTACCGTAAACATCAATGAGTCATTGTAGGCCCACAAGACTATCTATGGGACACAGGTTGTTATATTTGTACCTGTGTTTTAGGATCAGATCTATCGAACAGACAGCATAGTCCGTTGTTCTTGTCTTAGCTTTTCCTGTTTGTCGTTTAATGCGGCTGTACTTGTACTTGTGGATGATAAGCACAGTAGTTTTTGAGATCAATGTGGAATAATGATCCTATATTCTTTCTTTCTTTCTTCAGTCTATTTCAAACATGAACACACTTACAGTATAGTACATCACACAGTTTCATATCATTTCACTTTACATCATGTCCGAAAAGGAGTAGGAAGAAGTAAAGCTTATTTAATCCTACCCCTTTCCCACTTCAGAGTGTTTACAAATATATAGAATCATTTACTGACCTTTTTATAATAAAATAACATCTGTGAATTAGTATACACAACAGTTTTGTAATATCTGATCAATTAATTCAGTCATTATTAACATACTGAGATGCAGAAATATCTTATTTTCAATAAGGTTGAAAGTATTTCTCATAATTATTCTTCTTTGCACTTTGTAAGCATTATTATTTTGAACAACCTCTTAAACTGGATCATATTAGTACAATGTTTAACTTCTTTACTTAATGCATTCCATCATTTAATTCCACATACTGATATGCTAAAGGTTTTAAGTGTTGTACGTGCATACAAATGTTTTAAATTAGACTTTCCTCTAAGATTATATTTCTCCTCTTTAGTTGAGAAGAATTGTTGTACATTCTTTAGTAGCAGGTTATAATTTGCTTTGTAGGTCATTTTCGCTGTTTGCAATGTCACCAAACTTTAATATTTTTGACTCAATAAATAAAGGGTTTGTATGTTCTCTATATCCAACATTATGTATTATTCTAACTGATTTTTTTTGTAACACAGTTAACGAATGTAGCGCACATTTGTAGTTATTTCCCCATATTTCTACACAATAACTCAGATATGGGAACACGAGCGAGCAGTAGAGAATATGAAGTGATTTTTGGCCCATGACGTATTTTGCTTTATTCATTATTGAAATGTTTTTTGCCACCTTATGCTGTATGTTTTGTATATAAGATTTCCAGTTCAGTTGATTATCTATTAATACTCCCCAAAATCTTGTTTCTTTTACCCTTTCAATATCTACTCCGTCTATTTGTATTCGTGTTTGATGCTCTTTTCTACGTTACCAAATAGCATTATTTTAGTTTTACTGAGATTCAAAGAGTCTGTTTTTATCAAACCATTTTTTTTTTATTTGTTCATTTATTCTGTTATTATTTGTATTATCTTCTGTGTGTTCTCTCCTGAACAGAAAGCAGTTGTGTCGTCTGCAAATAAAACTAACTTTAAGTCCTTTGTAACTTTACAAATGTCGTTTATATAAATATGAAACAATCTTGGTCCCAGTATTGATCCCTGGGGTACACCACAGGATATATCTAGCCGTGTTGACATATTTTCACCCATCTTCACATATTGCTTCCTGTTGGTTAAATAGCTTCTTATTCTTGATTAATTGATTTACAAATTGAGGTCCATTGTCACTGTATAGATTTAGTTATACCCTATCTTGGTATTATATCTTTGCATAATGCTTTTGCTACTGTTAGCGCATCTGCTTTTCCTTGAGGAAATATTTCTACCTACTTTGAAAATGCATCTACTATCACCAAACAATACAGTTTTCCTTCACTCCTATTTTGTTCAATAAAATCCATGCATAGATGCTGGAACGGGTGTTTTGGTTTGGGGAATTGGCCTCGCACAGGTCATGCATGACCTACAAATGTTTATTTTTATTTATTTTTTGAATAAGAATAAAAGCTGTAGGGAGTATAGTACTTCTGTATAAGGGTCACCATCCCTCCTGTTGAGACATGAGTACAACCATGGCTCAATACTGCTGCCCACTTATACAGATTTTTGGTAAAATTAGTTTATTGTCTGGACATACATAGATGTCTTCTTTGTTCAACATGGCTCCGTTTTTTTTTTTGGTTTGTTTGTTTTGTTTATTTTTCCATTTATCTTTTTCTTTTGGAGTACTTTGTTGTTGCATGTCTTTTAGTATATCATTATTCATTTCACTAGTTTGTAGTTTAAAACCTTGTATTTCTTCTTCTGCTGTTTGTTTTGCTGTTTTGTCCGCAAACGTGATATTGTCATGATCCGTGGTCCGGATCATGTTTTGTTTAGTTATGTTCTGTTAATTTTGGACTTCTTTAGTTCCTGTATAGGCTTCCTTGTTTGTTTTTGTCACCATGGCGACTTATTTTGTTCACCTGTCTCTGATTAGTGCTCGCCCGCTCACCTGCTTCCCGAGCACTAATCAGAGGCATTATTTAAGTTACCTCTGCCAGTCAGTCGGCCTGGCTTCATTGATTATGTCACACTGTTTGTGTCACGCCTGTACCAAGTAAGTTTCTTGTTCCATGCCATAGCTTCTGTTTAGTCTTAGCTTGACGTGTTTTAGGCACGCCTTTCTTTTTGTTATGTTGTTTGTGTTTTTGGTAGTTAAGTGATTTATGTTAATAAATCCCATCCTACCTTTACACCTTCGTACGGAGCCGTCTTTTTGCATTGAAAGAACGAACCGCAGCAAGCTGCATAACCCACGTGTGACAGATATTGCGTCCGTTCCGTTGGTGTGTGCCACACATTTGCACATTGCTATTTTAGCTGCTAACTGTACCGCTTTTAATATTACTTTTAATAGTTCTCCATGTGTTACAAGGTTTCTCGTTGACGTTATCATACCTCTATTTTGCCAGTGTTGTGCAAATGTGTGCACTGTTGAGAATGCATATTGACTATCTTTGTGTATTGTAACATTTTGATCTTATTAATTTACATGCTTTAGTGTTACTAGTTGTGCCGCTTGCATTGAGTCATTTGATGGTCATTTGATAGCTTTCAAAACTTCAGTTGCTGTAACAATCGCACATATCCTATTCTATTTTTATTTCACAGAATGCTGCTTCAGCTTCTAAATCCCACTCTACAAGTGATGACATTTTAGATCTTTTTTATACATTAATTTACTTAAAGGAGCTACTATTTCAGCGTAATTTGGTATCCAACTTCTACAGTAATTAGTTAATCCTAGAAATGAAATCATTTGCTTCTTTGTTTGTAGTTTTGGTGCTTTTAGTACTGCTGTTTTTCTGCTTCCCACAATAGTGTGTCCATCTTTGTTTAGAGAATGTCCTAGATATTTTACTTTTGTTTTGCATAATTGGACTTTTGTTTTGCTTACTTTGTGTCCTTCTCAATGTAGATGATTTAATAACACTAATGTATCTTTTCTACAGGTTTCCTTATCCAGTGATGCTAATGTGCCATCTACGTAAATCAGGACTTTTGTTTTCCTCCTGGAGGTTGGAATTTGGACATGCTTGCATGCATTGCTTGTGAATAGATTGTCGGACTTTCCACATACCCTTGAGGTAGTCTTGTATAGGTGTATCTTTTCCCTTTATAAGTAAATGCAAACCAAAATTGACTTTCTTTATGTATTGGTATCGAGAAGAATGCATTACTGATATCAATCACTGTGAAATGTGTCCAATCCTGCATATGATGTTTAAAATTACAGCATTTATTGTCCTAATAAACACTAAATCAATACTCCTAATTCAAATGTTATACCTATTACTTCATGTAATTTTAAATAACATTTTAAACCCACTAAAAACTGTCTAAGTGAATTAACTATAATTTTACAACTCAGAAGAGACATTCTTCCAATTCTTAATGTTTTATCTGTAATTATTATTCAACAATATTCAAAACAAGCAGTTGTAATGGTTATAGTTACTCGCATTATACTATCAAAAGTATATAGCTAACTGAAAACTGTTGAGATTGCCATGCCTCTTTATTTATTTCATGTTATGCCATTATCTTATTGTAGCTCACCACCCTAGATGTATGGTGTACTGCAAATGTCTAAAAAATATTCTAACCTAAGAATGTTGGACAACACTTTAAAGTTAAACAACTTAAAACTTACACTAAATACATTTATTTTCAAACTTGCACTCCTGATGCGCCATACGCACACACACACACACACACACACAAGTTTGTGTGTGTGCGTGAGTGCACGTTCTAAGAGATAAGGCGAACACACTCGAAGAGCGTTTTTTTTTTTTTTTTTTCTTCCTCAGCCTCTAAACATGTAACTTATTTTATATCATTTTATCATGCTATACATATCGACTCTTATTATAGTTATTAATCTAGGTTTTTATTTGTTCCATTATTTTAATTATATATGTATAAATACATATATATTTGCATATATAAAAGCGCTATTTATACATCCAAACATACATGCATATCTTCAATCTACATTTTCTTCATATCTTATTTCAATATCCCCCATTATCTCTCGTTCGCATTAGTTTATTCCATTTTGCTTTAATTCTTCTTGATTTCTTCCCATTTGTTCATCTTATTTTTACTTTTATCTCATGTTAGCACTTTGAGATTTTTCTCCTCTTCATCTATTTTTAAACATTTCTTTCACCTCTATCGTCTTTTTGGAATCTTTCACCTGCCAGTGTCCAATATTTTGTATTTCACTTAGTTTTATTCTATACATGTAATTCTACATGCTCCGGTGTCTCATAGAAATGTGATTTCTTAGCCATTTATTTCAATTATTATTTCTGGTTTACTCGCTGTTTTTTCACTTAAGTTCTCATAACTTAGTATGTCTTATGTTCACTGATCATTTTCTTTGTCTTTTGGTGTGGTCTTTGGAGATTTGGATGTCTCCTGACCTAGTAATGCTGAGTAACCTTGATCGTTGTTTTTTCTTTTTTTTCAGGACGAAATGTCCTTCTTTCCCACAACACCAACATGCAGCAGGGTGTAACTGCTTTTGTTGTCGTTATCTTTTTCCATTTCATGTCTGCGTTTTTTTTGGGTCCCTTTTTGATCTTACTGTTGGTTGTTTCGATACACTTTCATTGTATGGCGGTGGATTTAAAAAAAAAAAATTGTTTAACGCTGATCTACGTTTTGTTATTGTTAGAGCGCTGGCTGTGGCGGCTTCTGTCTGTACTTTTCCTCACTATCTTCCCTTACAATTTGCCTATTTCTTCTCCTAACTGGGCCTGTCGCTCTTAGCCCTTTCTTTGTCCTCTTTTCCTTTTTTTTTTTCCTTTCTTGCTGTTCCTTAGCACTTTGAGCCATCCTCATCCAGCACTCCAAGTGTTCCCACCCCATTCTGGCCAGTTTCTTTTTGTTATTTCCACATTTTTGTATTATTGATTCACGCAGTTTAAATATATCACCTACTTCGAGGCGCCTGGTAAATTCATGTTTTGAGATCGAGAAATTTTAGTAAGTCTGGATTTGTTTTTTCTACTGCTTTCCAGTCTTTACATTTTAACTTGTCTTTTGGACTAACCTTTGGTTTACTTGTCCCTTTTCCCATTTTGAGAATTTGGAGTAATCCGTCGTCCCCTACAGAGCTGAACTTATAAGGATTACTTTTTCTTTGTTGTAAGATAGTGGTTTAATTTATTATTGTGGTACACGTCACTTCTACTGGAGGTTTTTCCCCCAGTGGAGATGTCTTGCCTGATGCCTCCACAATAACCCATTATTACTTCTCACAACTTTAGTATGGAGTGATCGCCTAGTGGCGATAACTCCCACACACTCTCACGTTCATACCTTTCACACTTGTTTTACGGAAGTTTCAGTACTTGTGGACTCCGACGTCCTTCTGTGGCCTCTTCTGTTTTAGAATTGTCGGTTTTTACGTGGACTCCGATGTCCTTAATTTAGCTTATTTTCAATGTTGAATCTTACGGAAGTTTCATTCTTTGCGGACTCCGACGTCCTTCTGATTCTTAGGCCTTTTTACCTGTTAGAGCCTAGGATTTACAGGGTTTGTTTTTGCGTCGTAACCCTTAGTCACGCGCTTTTTCGATGCGTCGTAACCCTTAGTTACACGCTTTTTTCTTCTTCTATGCGTCGTAACCCTCAGTCACAAGCAATTTTTCCTTTGTAATTCAAAACGTACTCACTGAAATCTGCGTTCCTTCCTCTTGTTCTCGGTTCCCCGTCAGTCGTCAGATCCAGCCCGGGTGCAGAAAAATCAGCTCCTCAATGGGCGATGTGGGTGCCATGGTCTTCTGGTTTTACTCACCAGGCTGGAATCGTCAGACGTATTGGGATCCGGCTCGAAGGACCAAGGAGATGTCAGGTGCAAACACTGTTGACATCTACTAATCAGACAAGAAGCAAGGAATGAATCAGAGACAGAGTTCAATTTAGCTCATGAGGAGACACGTGTTTTGGGCTGTACTCTAGTTACATATCCAAACTACGTTCTAAAGAAAAGCCTGTGCGCCTCCTCCATTTATTAGGAAATGGCCCTATTACATCACGGTGACTGAGGGAAGGGGGTAATCTCGACAACTCCAGTAAGACACAATATATGGTTATACAAAAATGCAAATATGTTGACACTTGGTGATATCGCCCAGTCTCTGCTTTGTCTGGTCTTGGAACCAAATATTCGGCCTTGGCTGCTAGCAGGCCGAGTCTGCACACAACACTGATAAAGAGGCTAGCAATCTTTCGGATTGCTAGCTCTGCACAAATTGACAATACTTTATAGTATGGCCCTTAAGCATAAAGTTATGATGATAATATATACATAATTATTCTAACAGACTGAAAGCCAGGCCTTCTCGACCTATGCGCTTTTGGAAGTATGGTCGAAAATTCCTATAAACACACTCCGCAACCTTGTGGACAGCTTTCCCATAACAGTTGAAGCTTTAACCTGAATGAAACCTATGGGTTTGTAATGGGATGGCACTTCAAGTTCATATGTGAGTCAAGGCAGGTGGCCAAATAATTTTGGTAATATTGTGTATATATATACTATATACAGTATACATAACAAATAATAATATAAATCAACAAGGGGAATGGAGTGTGAACTAATCCAAATATGTATGTTGTGTGACTATGTGTTGGAATTAACTGCTGAGTGTTACCGTGAGTATGCAATATAGTGTATTTCCGTTCCCATAGCAACGCACATCAGACCTACGGCAACAAATATGTGTTTCTACTTCCGGAAACGAACGTGAGTGTGTTCTAATCAAGACAGATTTGGTAACAGACTACGAAGACGACTATTTTTAGACAAATGATGATTCACAACCTTATCTTTTTTAAGCTGAATATACGGAGGATGAACTGCTACTTACAGAAGCAAGCACAATGAAAGGGTGAGACGTTGGAGCAGTTGGAAGCCGAGAGAGTCAGGTTGGCGTAACTTTGATGGTGTAAATGTGGAGCTTGGAGCCAAGCTATACTGACATTAATGGAGTGCTTACCCCAAATCAACTGGAAAAAACTTCCCTGGCCAGCTTGACTAAGAGAACAACTGTCCATCGGGTGAGCCACTTTAATATTGATCATGATATTGTACATGCAACATATAGTGCTTGTTATTACAATCACAGTACATATGCTGTCGAGCTAGCTATGTACAAATAAAACATGAAATGTGGGCTCATACTTTACAGATACTGTATATATGATTGTGCATGTTTTTCAATCAGTACAGATTGGTGTCCTATCGCATTGTGTTGTGCATTACAAACTCAAACGCGTTTCAGCTGCTGACGCAGAAGTTAGTTTATGGCTAATTTTGTCACAATAAAATGTGTTGCTACGCTCGGAAAAGAGTTCCTCAGTGTTTAAAGTTAAAGTTAAAGTGCCAATGATTGTCACACACACACTAGATGTGGCGAAATTATTCTCTGCATTTCACCCATCACCCTTGCTCCCCTCACCCAGGGGTGGCCGCGCCCGGGAATCATTTTGGTGATTTAACCCCCAATTCCAACCCTTCATGCTGAGTGCCAAGCAGGGAGGTAATGGGTCCCATTTGTATAGTCTTTGGTATGACTCGGCCGGGGTTTGAACTCACAACCTACCGATCTCAGGGCGGACACTCTAACCACTAGGCCACTGAGTTCTCTTACAATAACAATATCGCTACAGCTTGGTTATCATACAGGTTAAGGAACGTAAATAAAGTATTTTTGGCGTTTTTTTGGATGCATTTTTTCAATGGATTTAGAGACAGAATGGCTAGCTCCCATTAACTACATTGTTAGTAAGGGTGTGGGGAAAAATCAATTCGAATTCAAATTCTCAGATTCTCACGTTGTACGATTCAGCATCGATTGTCATTTTTCAAAAATCGATTTTTTTAAATTTTTAAATTTTATTTTTAATTGTATTTTTTTTTCAATTAATCAATCCAACAAAACAATACACAGCAATACCATAACAATGCAATCCAATTCCAAAACCAAACCCGACCCAGCAACACTCAGAACTGCAATAAACAGAGCAATTGAGGGGAGACACAAACACGACACAGAACAATCCAAAAGTAGTGAAACAAAAATGAATATTATCAACAACAGTATCAATATTAGTAACAATTTCAACATAGCAGTGATTAAATCCCTCCTCGACATTATCATTAGACATTTATAAAAAAATAAATAAAATAAAAATAACTATAGTGTCACAGTGGCTTACACTTGCATCGCATCTCATAAGCTTGACAACACACTGTGTCCAATATTTTCACAAAGATAAAATAAGTCATAATTTTGGTTCATTTAATAGTTAAAACAAATTTACATTATTGCAATCAGTTGATAAAACATTGTCCTTTACAATTATAAAAGCTTTTTACAAAAATCTAATACTCTGCTTGCATGTCAGCAGACTGGGGTAGATCCTGCTGAAATCCTATGTATTGAATGAATAGAGAATTGTTTTGAATCGGAAAAATATTGTTTTTGAATCGAGATTCGCGTTGAATCGAAAAAAATCGATTTTTAATTGAATCGTGACCCCAAGAATCGATATTGAATCGAATCGTGGGACGCCCAAAGATTCGCAGCCCTAATTGTTAGCCACCTAGAACAAGTCGATTATTACAAATTAGAAGGCCATCCATCCATCCAACTAGCAGCTATGAAATTATGTGGTTGAGTAGACAATGTCTCCATCCATCCATTTTCTACCACTTGTCCCTATCGAGGTCACGGGGGGTGCTGGAGCCTATCTAAGCTGCATTCGGGCCGTAGGCGGGGTACACCCTGGACAAGTTGCCACCTCATCGCAGAGCCAACACAGGTAGACAGACAACATTCTAATATTTTAAATTTGTACTGTCCAAAATGTTGACACACACACATAGGACAGAGGGTTGTTTTGTCTGTCCATCATCTGTCTACGCAGCGCGAGCGCTGATCCTGCAGCCATGTGTGGAACTGTCAGTGTACACATCCTTCTGACACTTGCTAAATAAAATGCAATATAGTGGTCATGCTCACAAAACGATGAAGAGTGTTGATGAATCACATTGCGCATGCTAAATAATCACATTTGTATCTTCTCCTACCATATTGTGGGTGTTTATATTTCGCATACTAATGAAGACAGAGACGTAAAATCGATTGCACGCCTTATTCTGCTCACTTAACAGACTACTTTGCAATCTACTTTTCACTTGTTTAGTAGATCAGATTTGTGTGTGCTATCAAGTTTGTACGTGTTTCAGTACACGCAAACATTTTGTAAATTAGGCCCTCTGTGATCCATGACATGTATAATGCTGGACAAGCGCAGAGTTACAGTAAACATGTGAAAAGTGGATAAAGTGCTCAATAGTGCTTCTTAGAGATACACACTCTGTATAAGACAGACAGAAAAACATTGCATTAGCATCAAAGCTACAGACGTGCAAACGATGTGTTGCTTACTAAGAGCACTTTTGGCTTTTGGCCAAAACACTTCCAGTATATTGTATTTTAACACTTATATGGGCCATTCTACCAAATTGGTTCAAAATAAGGATATACATTATTTTACATTTTGTAAATTGTATAACATATTTCTGTAAAAAGAACAGTCAATTTGTATTTTTTATTTTCAGAATATTTGGGAATGTTTGTCCTCTCCCCAAATGTGTCACTATCCTTCAAATATGAATATAACATAATATGTTACTTTGTTAATATCATGCTTACAAATCTTTGTGTAAAGATTATTTTTTTAAATAATTACTGAGGTTTTTTACAATAAAATCCACAAAAGGTACTACTTCGATACATGAAATTCTTCAAAATCGATGTGTAATCTTTATATTTAAAATGCATAACACTGATCAGATTGATTTCAGAGTTAATAATTTATGAAGTTGAACATAAATTTAACCAATTGGTATCATAATATTTTAGTTGATAACTCAATATACCGTCTTTTCTTTGTAAACACAGAGTGTTTCGGTAGTGACTGCACATGTTTCTGTAGTGACCACTATTTTGTTTGCAAGGTTGTATCATATTCCCTCAACCAAATAACTCAATATACCTTCTTTTCTTTGTAAACACAGAGTGTTTCGGTAGTGACTGCACATGTTTCGGTAGTGACCACTATTTTGTTTGCAAGGTTGTATCATATTCCCTCAACCTTATTGCGTAATATTTACTTATAAAATGCTTGGTGTTGGAAATATTACATTCACTCTACGGAGAAAGCCCTCACAAAAATGACTAATGATCTATTGCTAACTATGGATGCTGATGCGTCATCCATGTTGCTGCAACTTGATCTTAACGCTGCTTTCGATACTGTCAAGCATAACATTCTATTAGAACGTATCAAAACATGTATTGGTATGTCAGACTTAGCCTTTTCTTGGTTTAACTCCTATCTTACTGACAGGATGCAGTGCGTTTCCCGTAACAACATGACCTCGGAGTATGTTAAGTTAACGTGGAGTTCCACAGGGTTCAGTTCTTGGCCCTGCACTCTTTAGCATCCATATGCGGCCGCTAGGTGACATCATACGCAAATACGGTGTTAGCTTTCAGGTTTGATTCAGGTTTTGTGGTCAATAAAATTATTTATTCTTGGAGAAAACTGTTAATATCAGTTGAAAATAAGCACCCACATGGGTTCAGTATTCAGTGGCAGCACTGTGGGGCAGTGGTTAGTGCTCGTGCCTCAAAAAGAAAAGGTAATACTGTAGGTTCCATTCCTGAGCTCAGGGTCTTTCTGTGTGGAGTTTACATGTTTTTCCCGCAACTGTGTTGGTTCTCTCCGGGTACTCCGGCTTCCTCCCACCTCCAAAGACATGCACCTGGGGATAGGCTGAGTGGCAACCCTTAATTGACCCTAGTTTGTGAATGTAAGTGTGTTTGTTGTCTGTCTATCTGTGTTGGCCCTGCGATAATGTGGCGACTTGTCTAGGGTGTACCCCGCCTTCCGACCGAATGCAGCTGGGATAGGCTCTAGCCACCCTGCGACCTCAAGAGGGACACGCGGTAGAAAGTGGATGTATTTGGTATTCAGAGAAGAAGAACACACTTAATATTACTATCAGGCTTCTGAAAAATATTGTGCATTACTTGGCCTCCACTGAACACCAAATCAGATTGGATAATTTCTGCCAGTCGAAACACTCCAAAGTGCTTCAAATCTAATATGTTCGTATCATATTGGGCCACATCAGGTGGTAGTCCAAATCCGTTTGGAATCTGATATTTTCAAATGTGACTGCAGTTTAAACGGCAATGCGACCTGTTTGCGACTTTTACGTCATCTTTGGTTGAACTACGTCATTAGTGGGTGCAGCACGATCACTTTCCTTTTTGCAATTATTTTCTTCCTCCCCCTTCAGTTGTTTTCCATCATGTGTTTATTTCCTCTACACAAAAGCCACGTCCCAAACCAATTAACACACTGATCTGTAGCGTCCACGTTTTCTCCTGTAGTAGCGACTACCTTGTTCATTTAAAGAATCCGGTCAACTTCCTTTGTTTTCACTTGATCGAACTGTGCATGTGACATCGAGGCCACATTATTAACCGTTTCCACTCGGCATCCATTGCACCGGTCACCCATGGGGGATACCCAGATCCGCGGTCCCTTCCAAGGTTTCTCGTTGTTCCCATTGCGTTGAGTTTTTTCTTGCCCTGATGTGGGATCTGAGCCGAGGATGTCATTGTGGCTTGTGCAGCCCTTTGAGACATTTGTGATTAAGGGCTATATAAATAAACTTTATTGATTGATTGATATTGGGGCCACACTGGGCCCTGTGTGCATTTATACTGGAGTCTGATAAAGATAAAATGTTACTTGTAATTTAAAACAGTCAGCTGTAAAAAAAAATCAGATCTAAAAAAAAATATGATTTGGTCCAGTGTAAACACAGTTTTTGACTTCCAGGTCCAGGGTTAGCCTTCCTTTGTTCTCCAGCCGATAAATCCTTGATGATTTTAAACGGTCCTTCTTTCTTTCTTTTCTTATTCCTTCTTCAAATATTATTGGTGTTAACTGGGTCAGCCTTCCCTCTTTGTCCTATATTCTCTCAACCTTTCTTTTCCACTTTTTTAATTTGGTTTTGGCATGTTGGTGTCTTGATTCTTTCTCTCTGAACTCTACACGTACAGATAGAAACCAGCAGTACATTAAAACATGCTTATTTGCTTTAAAAAGATTATCGAAACGATGATTCTTAAAAATATTCACTTATTTTAAGAATTTGTGAACACATTATTTCAAAATGGTAGGATTAAACTACTTTCCATTTAATTTTCCAAAATGATAATATTTGAAGAGTTGTACACTCATAAAAATATTATACTGTATGTTGCACAAAAGCTGAAAAAGTTTACATATGAAAGAGAATATGTGTTTGGAAGTGACAGTTTTTAAAGATTTACACTGATTTCCAGACTTTGCTACGCATTTAGTTAAAAACTATATGATTAAGTTACTCACCATGCAGCTATGATGGGAAGAAATGCAATGTCACACCCTGGTCAAAAATGTAAGGGTGTGGCCTAAATTTTTAATCAGCAATGCCTCTAAAACTCTTGTGTTTGGGTAGTGACATAAAAACAAGGGACATGATTTTTCTGAGCACAGTTTTTTAATTTAAAAAAAAAAAAACTACAATAAATCTATGTCTTTCAACCTATGTTTAAATGTAATCTAACAGATCTTTTAAATTACACTGTTGGATCAAATCAAGTAAATGTTTTCAGCTGTATTTTCATCCATCCATCCATCCATCCATTTTCTACTGCTTGTCCCTTACAGTAAATTGAAATTTAGGGGTCACGATTGGCCACTTCTCAATAGAAAATAGAAGTAAAGTACCCTATAAAAGATGATGTTGTATGTATTTATCTTATCACTATCTCAATTAATGCTCTGGGTTTAAAGAACTCATAATATAAAGTAAGTAAAAATGCACGTTTGAATACTTAAGTGTTTTATTAAAGCCTTTTTTGATTAAGGGGCAGCTCTTTAATTCGGTAGAATGGGCCATATAAAATTGCTAGAAAAACAAATAATATGAGACTTTAAACAATTCTAATTGTCTAAATGTTGTGCAATAAGTAAAAGTCTAGCTCTAAATTACATTTTACTTATTGTTGTTTTAATTAATAGTGCACAAGAATACATTGAGGCCTATTTGAGTGCTTTATTTTGTAATACCCAACTCAGACTTTGCATTTATTTGTTGCTGATTGAACACACATTAGACTATATTATATCCTGTTGTGATTTGCATAATTTTTAACCGTTTTTTTTGTGTTTTTTTTATAGAGGCAAACCGTTTTTAGAGCAAAAATACGTGATGAAGTGTGGTAAAACAAAAGCGGATGTTTTCATCTTTCCGAGTGTGGAGGCGAGGACAGAGGTGGCTGACAGCAACTGCTTCGCCATGATTTGTGACTAACGGAGGCTAGACTCTAAACATTCTTCTAGCGTGTGTGTGTGTGTGTGTGTGTGTGTGTGTGTGTGTGTGTGTGTGTGTGTGTGTGTGTGTGTGTGTGTGTGTGTGTGTGTGTGTGTGTGAGAATGTGTGTGTGACTTGCATCCCACTGCTGCAAGGCCTCATTAGCGAGATACCCTGTCCTACACATTGTGCTGAACTTTTGACTCACGCACAAACACATGATACACATATTGTACATGGATACGAGCCAAACAAAGATTTTGTTCACCATTAATAATGCATACTGTCAATATCCTTACCTGGTTATAATGACAATATAATGCACATACTGTATACATTACAAGTAGGACTATCTAATTATTATACTTGGCACCATGTCACATCCACTGGTGATTTAATCTCAGTAACATTTTGGGCTCATTGAACTCATCATCTCTTGCGTGTCCCTGTGGTCGCCCGTCTTGACAGGCTCAACCGTGACTTTAAAGTTTAATAGCGACGCTGTGGGACCAATAGGGACAGGTCTACATACAGTATTGATAACTCCCTTTTCATCAAGCACCACCTTGTCTACCTCAAATATGATGACCGCTGCCTGGCAATATGGGGACTTGATCCCTGCAGACATGGAGGGGTTGGATAATCACTCTCTTTTCCCCAAGATGGGCCCGGATTTAGCTGGAAATTGAGGGGGAAGGTTTGGGTTTTTCCACAGGGGGACACAAGCTAGACACGTCTGTCCCAGCCCAGTTAGGGGTTCAGTCTGTGTTGTTGTCGTGAACAATGTGAAGAGGTGTTGTGCAGCTGAGGGCACATAATCATTGCCAACAGTCAGAGGCAATATGCTCACAATTGGATTTTTAAAGCCTGTTAAAATATTACTGAGCTGATTAATATTGAAATATGTGCATGTCTCTCTGCCGTCTGTCTACCTTTCTGCTCCCTCTCGTCCGATTTGCCCCATCTTTGCTGTCACTAAAGATTTCAGTAATATTCAATGTGTAACTTGACATTTTAAAATTCAGTGCTTTCGACATCATTGTCTCCGCAATAGAGATGGGCAGGAACTTAAAGAACCGTTCCTTTCAAAGAGCCGTTCAAAAGACTAGCTCGGTGTTGTATTTATACAGTCGCGATCAAAAGTTTACATACACTTGTAAAGAACATAATGTCATGGCTATCTTGAGTTTCCAATAGTTTCTACAACTCTTTATTTTTTTGTGATAGAGTGACTGTAGCACATAATTGTTTGTCATAAAAAACATTCATTAAGTTTGGTTCTCTAATGAATTGATTATGGGTCTACTGAAAATGTGACCAAATCTGCTAGGTCAAAAGTATACATACAGCAATGTTAATATTTGGTTACATGTCCCTTGGTAAGTTTCACTGCAATAAGGCGCTTTTGGTAGTCTTATCTTTGTCCATGTGATGTAAGTTTCACTGCAATAAGGCGCTTTTGGTAGTCTTATCTTTGTCCATGTGATGTCAGATGAAACAAAAAATGAGCTGTTTGGCCACAATACCCTGCAATATGTTTGGAGGAGAAAAGGTGAGGCTCTGGCGGGCACTAGGACCATGCTCACACTCAGCAGAATGGGTGTGGTTTGTGTGTCTTCTTGGGCACACTATAAAAGTGCATATTTTGTATTATTGTACATTCTCATGTTGGCAGTCTTACAATAAAGACCTGAGAGAAACAACGCTGTGTTTCTTGCATTTGCCACATTGGTGACCCCGACAATGTTTCACGCAGAAGAGGAAGCAGTGTCTTCATCGGCCATGTCGCCCCAACTCCAGCAACCTGCATTACCCGCGGGGACAAAGCTTCCGGAGTTCTGGTTCCAGCACATCGAGGCACTTTTCCACCTGCGAGGAATCGCCGGCGACGACTCCCGGTATTACTTGGTCGTAACAGCCCTCGACCAGGCGACCACTCGCCGCACAATGCAGCTGTTGCGAACGCCTCCACAGCGCGACAAGTACGCTGCACTAAAGAATCTTCTACTTCGGAGATTCACTCTAACTGACACTGAGAGAGCAGATAGACTTCTTTCACTGCCAGGCTTGGGCGATAGCACCACCGTGGATTTAATGGACAGTATGCTGTCGCTGCTGGGCTCCGAGGAGGGCGGGTTCATTTTCCCGCATCTTTTCTTGCGGCAGCTACCACCTGCGGCCCGTGCGGTGCTAGCTAACTCCACTTCTTTGGCCTCCGGCGATTACCGGGGCTTGGCTGAAGAAGCTGACCGGGTGCTTCTGGCTTCCAGACGGTTTGCCGTGCAGAGCGTAGAAGCGCCTCCCCTGCAGACGATGGAGAACGCGGACCCAGCGGTAGTGGCGGGAGTCGCTACCCGGAAAAGGCGCGAAGCGAGCCAGTGCTTCTTCCATCAACGATTTGGCGCCAAAGCGCGACGGTGTGTTCCTCCATGCTCCTTCACGGCCCCGGGAAACTCCAACGGCGGCGTTCAGTAGCGGCTGTGGGCGCCGGTGAAGCAAGCGAGCTGCTCTTCATCACCGACTCATCGTCAAGGAGACGTTTCCTGGTGGACTCCGGTTCGCAAGTCAGCCTGCTACCTGCCACGGACGCGGACAAGGTGACAGGTGGATGTGGGCCGCTGCTGAATGCCGCCAACGGCTCGTCAATCGACACTTTTGGCTCCAGGTTGGTGACTGTGTGCTTCCATGGACGCAAATTTCAGTGGGATTTTGTCATCGCCGCCATCACGGTCCCCATTATTGGCGCGGATTTTCTGTGTGCTAATGGACTGCTTGTTGATATTGCTAACCGCCGATTGATTGATGCTGTGTCTTTTTCAACTTTTACATGTCAGGCGGGGGGACTTGGACCGTTAACACACGCTAATTATTTGGTATCTGGTGACGTTTTTCAGCGTTTGCTGGCGGATTTTCTGTCATTAATCACTCCCGCTTTTTCTACCGCGGACACTAAACACGGTGTTGAACATTTCATTCCCACGGTAGGCCCGCCAGTTTTTGCGCGCGCGCGCCGTCTTGACGCGGCTAAATCGACCATTGCTAAAGAGGAGTTTGCTACTATGGAGCGTTTAGGCATAGTTAGGCGTTCTAATAGCCCGTGGGCCTCGCCTTTGCACATGGTGCCTAAGTCAGACGGTTCCTGGCGGCCGTGTGGGGATTTTCGCCGCCTTAACAACATCACAACGCACGACCGCTACCCTATTCCGCACATCCAGGACTTTTCGGCGCGCCTGGCTGGCGCCGCCATTTTCTCTTTCCTCCACTGCCTCTGTAGACGTTGCTCGCGCGTTTCTGTCAGCTTGGGTTGCGCGTTTTGGCACGCCGTCCGATATCACCTCGGACAGGGGATCCCAGTTTGTGTCGGAGCTTTGGTCAGCGTTGGCGCAGTCCTTGGGTGTGCAGGTGCACCGTACTACAGCCTACCATCCCCAAGCTAACGGCTTATGTGAACGTTTTCACCGGTCGCTTAAGGCAGCATTGCGTGCGGCGCTCGTTGATAGCAATTGGGTTGACCGTTTACCTTGGGTTATGCTCGGGTTGCGCTCAGCCCCTAAAGAGGATCTCGCAGCGGCCCCCGCTGAATTAGTGTTCGGTCAGCCACTTCGTGTCCCAGGGGAATTTTTACCTGAGGGTTGCACCCCGCGACCTTTTCCCTTTTTGTCGAGGGGGTCCTTGGCTCCTGGCCCGGTCCACCACTGTTTCCCTAAGTCGTTTGTGCCGTCAGAGCTTAAGTCTGCCTGTTTTGTCTTTGTACGTCATGACGCTCACCGTTCACCCCTCCAACCCCCTTACGATGGCCCATTTAGGGTGCTGGAACGCGGTCCTAAAAACTTTGTGCTGGATATGGGCGGGCGCAGGGAATGCGTTTCTCTGGACAGGCTTAAACCGGCGCATTGTGTTGCAGGTGAAGAAATACTGCCGGGCCAAGTCCCCCGCCGAGGTCGCCCTCCAAGATCTGTTAGGGTTGAATGTTCTTCACCTCCACCGGGCCCTGATATCTCTTCTGCCCCACAAGGTACACCTGCTCCTCCGCAGGATGGACATTGTAGCCGTTACGACAGGCGAGTGAGGCCCCCTGAGAGGTTTTAGTTTTCCCCATAACTTGCTGTCTGGGTGTTCGGGGGGGGGCTGTGTGGCGGGCACTAGGACCATGCTCACACTCAGCAGAATGGGTGTGGTTTGTGTGTCTTCTTGGGCACACTATAAAAGTGCACATTTTGTATTATTGTACATTCTCATGTTGGCAGTCTTACAATAAAGACCTGAGAGAAACAACGCTGTGTTTCTTGCATTTGCCACAAGGCCTTTAATCCCAGGAACACCAAGCCTACCGTCTAGCATGGTGGTGATAGTATTATGCTCTAGGCCTGTTTTGCTGCCAATGGAACTAGTGCTCTACAGAGAGTAAATGGGACAATGAAAAAGGAGGATTATTCTTCAGGACAACCTAAAATCATCAGCCCGGAAGTTTGGTCTTGGGTGCAGTTGGGTGTTCCAACAGGACAATGACCCCAAACACATGTCAAAAGTGGTAAAGGAATGGCTAAATCAGGCTAGAATTAAGGTTTTAGAATGGCCTTCCCAATGTCCTGACTTAAATGTGTGGACAATGCTGAAGAAACAAGTCCATGTCAGAAAAACAACACCTTTAGGTGAACTGCACCAATTTTGTCAAGAGGAGTGCTTAAAATTCAACCAGAAGCTTGTGGATGGCTACCAAAAGCGCCTTATTGCATTGAAACTTGCCAAGGGACATGCAACCAAATATTACCATTGCTGTATGACATACAGAAATGGGTCAAAATCTGCTGGGTCAAAAGTATACATACAGTGTATGTATACTTTTGACTCAGCAGATTTGGTCACATTTTCAGTAGACCCATAATATATTCATAAGAGGACCAAACTTAATGAATGTTTTTTGTGACAAACAAGTATGTGCTCCAATCACTCTATCACAAAAAAATAAGAGTTGTAGAAATTATTGGAAAATCAAGACAGCCATTATGTTCTTTACAAGTGTATGTAAACTTTTGATTGCGACTGTACATCGTTCAAGGAAACAATCACTCATAGCAGTTATAATGCATGATTTTGATCAGAATAA
Source organism: Nerophis lumbriciformis (assembly GCF_033978685.3). Lineage (NCBI taxonomy): Eukaryota > Metazoa > Chordata > Actinopteri > Syngnathiformes > Syngnathidae > Nerophis > Nerophis lumbriciformis. Next base: position 53,081,660 of record NC_084548.2, read on the forward strand.
TTAAAATGTACACATCCCACTAATATATTCGTTATTGGTGGGATTTTTTCTGAAACACTGCTAGTGATTTAATTTTGTTTTCATTGTAAAAACGTCCTTAAGGTGGTGCCATATCCCATCTCATATGCAATTACAAGGAGATTATTATTTTGATTGTTTCCTCACTAAAAAAACGTTGTGGATCATAGGCACAGAGGAAATATACAAATACAGTTGTCCCTTGTTTATCACTGGTTCGGGACTTGACCGTGATACAGTCAATTAATTTCCACAAAGTAGGAATCAATTAAAAATAAAATATTATGAGAGCCCTCTGGACATTATGGTGTTTAGCCATTTTTATTCTTGAAAATGCTCAATTTAGAACCATTTTTCAAAAATACGGATTCAAATTTTTTGAAAATACTAAAAAAAAATCTGCGACATGGTGAAGCCGCCATATTTATAGCGCGATGTGGCGAGGGACAACTGTAATAAATAGACAGCAAAACAATAACCCAGAAAAGCGAATTCAAATGCAGCAACAATTATTTGGACTCCAACTCATTTTCCAGTCCAATCGAGTGGTGGTTTGTAATTTGTATATAAAATGGCTCGCAAAGGAACGGCTCACTACTGCTAATCAGTTTTCATCGTTCAATTTAAAGAGCTGTTCAAAAGATTTGAATCGCTTGCGAACGTCCCAACCAAACGAAGAGTCACAGGACAATCAGCAGTACCCTTGTTTGACTTATTAGCTTATTTGAAGAATAATTTCATACATTGAGATAACCCAAGTAAATATATGTCTTTTATTTTTGCATACACATTTTTTGTACTAGCTTCTCTCTGCTCTGTGTAAACGAATAAAGAGGGGCAACAGGAACTTATTTATGGCCACATTACTCATGTTATATTTCTCCTCTGCTATAACGGCCGGTGCATTTGCATGGTTTCCGATACTAATTCTTCAAATCAACCGACTGCAGCAACATTTAAATAACTCCACACCGTTAATGTCTAACATTTAGGAATGGCACAGCACGAAATAAATCGATTCTTTCTTGCCAGCCAAGTAATAATAATTCGCTGATGAATGGTTTATATGCCTTATACAGGTACATGACATATTGAGTTGTGCTTTCGGGAGGCGAGAGGCCAGTCGCACAATACACAACTGCACAGGAAAAGCAGCAACAGACACATACTGATCATCAGCTTTGAGGGATGATGACACATTATCCCCAAGAGGCACATAACCGCCACAGGGCCATCATTCCCGAGTGGAGAGTTTTCACTGTTAACGCTGACAGGAATTCTGTTATCAAGCTGCCATTCTTTGCTATGTAGATTACTCACTTGTAAATCAATTTAGAGGTCATTAGGGGGATAAAGTGGCATAACGGGGCTTGCAGGTAATCTGAATTGAACACAAGAGGAAACACAATGATGCAGCTCTCTTCCTTTAAAGTAGAACATAAATATTTGCCATAAAGCTTTAACCGATGTGAGTCTGTTACTAAGGCCATTACACACAATTAAAATCACATGATTTTATTTGAAAGTCAATATAATTTTGGAGTTAAACCTTTTCAAAATTTCTAAGTCGATTCTTGGCACTTACCCAAAATTGGACAGTAAAAACACGCTGCCTCACTCACTAAACCATGATATTAAGATATTGTATTCTCTCGAGAAACAAAAATGCAGGATGGTACCGATGGCGAATCTGTACGTTGGCGACATAGGGAAGAAGCTAAGCAACATCCAAAGGCAGGGGTTCCATACCGGAGGGATATCTGTCTTTAAAGTCTTAATATGTAATATTTTACAGTACTATAAGGGCAACTGATTTTTAAAACCAAGTGTTTAACAAATACATAAAAAATATATATATGGCTATCCCATAGCTGTGATATCAAGCGCTATGTACTCCATGGACAGTTGGTCTAGCTGGCCTCGGGCATCTTTTGCACTTGATTTTGACAGGTGGGAAAAGGTTCCTACTGCTGCAGGGTTTGTTAGTGCAAATATTTCTTAATTTGTTGTGATGCAGTTTCTTGGCGCAGTGTCCACCTCGACAAATACACAAAGCTTTTCCATGTAACACTGTGTGCCACTCAGTGCAGCAGAACAACTCAATATCTGTCGGCATGGCTTGGCAAGATCCACACCACCAAGTCATGCTGATGTTTTTTCACCGGCAAGTATCCCCTTCCTGTGGTCCTGGCTTTCTCGGTCCCTGTCTGCTCCGACCTGTCACCCTCTTTTCTTGTGTGCTCAACTTCCATCCTCTGTATATTCAGGCTAAAAAAACATAAGGTTCTGGACCCTCATTTGTCCCAAAGCAATCGTGGTCTCTCACAAAGTCTGCCATGATTAGTGGGAGCAAACAAAGTAGCGTTCGCTGCTATGCAGCCTGTGTAGAAAGGCTTAGAATGACCAAAACACTGTAAATATTACATGTTACCATAAATGTGCCCGTTGTGAACATTACATACATTCTTACTTGGGGCAAAAATGTTGATGGAGGTTTTTGTATGTTTTTCAGGGGGCTTTATAGGCGAAATAGGTCAAACCCATAATCTGCTTTGTTGGTCACCTCTTGTTAGCAGTTTATCGCAATTCAGAACACACAGAAAAGAAAAGACGTGTGTCTCACATAAGGGTTATGAATGAAGGGCAAACATTTTTTTCAAAAGTGCAGTTCCCCTTTAACTTGCCAACCTTCTTCAATATTCAATTTCTTCACTCGCTGAAGAAACTCTACTGCCTGTCTTTTATGGTTTGCTATTTAACATAGACTTAGACTTAGACTTCCTTTTTATTGTCATTCAAATTTGAACTTGACAGCACAGATAAGAACGAAATTTCGTTACATGAGCTCATGGTAGTGCAGGATAAAAAAGCAATAAGGTGCATATATAAATAAATAAATACATTTAAATAATATATAAATATATATATATAAAATAAATAAGTATATATAAATAAATAAATAGATTACTATACAGATAAATATATTGCACTTTTTCACATGCGTCCACGTTTATGGATGTATGTTATATTGTCTTTTCTATTCCAGCAAGTTAATCCATGTTGGGGGTAGCTGAGGGGATAATTTAATTATGATGCGTTCAAGAATCTTACGGCTTAAGGGAAGAAGTTATACGATGTATACAATATTCTGTAAGTATTTCTGGACCTAACTGTATACCCACAAATGTAGTGCAAATGGACATCCTGCATTGGGTAAGTTTAGGATCATATCGCAATTGTGAATCTGATGTGTGTATGTAAGTCTCAGTGTAACATTGCAGGTTTACAATTGAAAGCGGCACATGCAAAAGTGTGCACTTGTACATCTCGGTGCTGTGCTTTTTCATTAGGCCCTAATTATGAGGCCTGATGCAGACTGACAGTGTGTAGATTAAGTTGCATAGCCACTCTAATTCTCTCTATTAATAGCAAGGTCCATACTGCTGTCCTCAACCACATTTATTAATCACAATTTGTCATCTGTCCAGTGCTCCACCCTCTCCTTTTCCTTACATCTTCCCCTTGCCTGCTTGAGCTGTGTTCTCTCCCTCCTCTCCCGTCCCTCCCAGAAGGGCCAGTTATCCCCCACACCCTCCTCCACCCTAGGCTCGAACTCAGAAAGATGGTCCAGCATACAGAAGGATGTTCTCAATGTCCTTCTCCGTAACTGCGCACATGGAGCAGTCTGTTTAAAGAAAATATTTAGTTAAAATTAGTTTGGTAACTGTTGAATATATGATTAGTTATGATAGCTGTTTTGGTCTATAGCTATGTAATGGTCATTTGTGTTGCTCTGATGAGCCTCTGCATGCGAATTTGTCCCATTGTTGCACAATTGGTGAAAAACATTACCATGACTGCAGTACAATCACAGGTAAACGGCCCTTGACCCTCCTCAGTGCGATGATTTATGAGTCTTCCGCTCCCTGAGGTGTTTCCTCCGCCACTTTAATATTCAAGCTGCATTTATGCCCATCATCCCGACACTTTAAGCATTTTTAATTTACCTTGAAGTCACTTTTAATCTCAGAGCTGGCTCAAGGTTGGGTTTCCAACAAGCATGCACAACTAGTGCCCTGTTTAGCGCATCTAAAAACTTCTAATTAAACCCTTCCACAATCACTGCTCAGTACGTCCCTTCAACTGTTTTCTTTAAGCAGAACTAGTGTTTGGGGGTGTGGGGGGTGCAGAGACAATTTTCATGTGCAAATGTCAGTCAGTCCGCTCCCAGCAATCACAGGCCCGTCTCCTCCAGAGATGGTGGCTTGAGACACAGCTTGAATAATTTAGCAGCTCTGTGCCACTGTGCTTTGGGGTCGCAACCTTCCAAAGCGATGACAGAAAGATGTTGGCTGATTTCCCCTCCCATTCACTTCCATTACCACCTATTTGCCATTCCTGATTTGGAGCAGAGTAAGCAGAAGCCCACACCGGGGGAGAAAAATCATCGGTGCTGAATAAATGGTGACACCATAGCAGAACACAAGCCAACAATGTGGCGATCACCCTTTTTGCCCCCTGTTGTGACGCATGCATGCGGTGATCAGGCAAGCTAGCAGACGCAGACAAACGGGATGCTCACAGAGGGAAAGACTGGGAATTGAGACGCATCATGAACATATGTCACTAACATTTGCATTTGAAAATAAGAGAAGCTTGGCGAAAAATAAGATAAAATGTTGGGAAATATGGGACAGTGTTACGTTACGTCGAGTGTTGCTCGGTGGTCCGGAAATTGATTTTTTTTCTTTTTTTATGAAAGTTAAAATACAGAAACTATGGTAAGCTGGGGCTGCACGATTTTGAGAAAAACAACTTTTAGATTTTTGGATTTAATTCATTCAGATGCATAAAACCACTGAAATGATGAATGAAGGAAGACAAGTTATTTTTAGACTGTCAATCAACATATTCTTGTCTCAAGTCTACCACAGACAACACCCATGTTTGCTGTTAATGGCCGCTTGTAGCCTCACTGTTGTCCACCCGTTTCACACTCAATTAACAGGCCTTGTACTGCTATCACCAGAAAATTTCCTTTAGCATTTTACATTGTCCCAATTTAAGCGTTTTGCAGATACTGTACAGTGATGCAACGCAAGTGGTGTTTATTATTAGCACATTGACTGCATCGGCTGCAGCGAACACAAACTTGCTTTTTCCTGTAACCAATTTTGATTGTCCAGCAGGCCAAGGATGCAAGCTTGACAATTCCATTCGAAGACGGAGGACAGAAGAAATAACAAACATTAGCCTCTTGCGATCAGGTTACTGCAGTCATTACAACCTCTATGTCGATTTGATGCCGATTAATTCTTCAGCCTTATGGTAAACGATCAAAATGAAAGGCCATTGGGAAACGGGAGCTTTCCAGCAAAAATTGTAGGGTTGACAGAATGGAAAGTTGTGGATTAAGATGGAATCATCCAAATCTTCTACTTTATAGGGGACAATTCCAGCTGTTTTACAATAAAAGAGTGTTTTACAGTTAGAGACAAACGAGAGTCATAGCAGACTATATTCAATTCAAATCACACTATATTCACACCAGCACACATTTTCATTCATATGGCGGCGCATTTTGTCCGACAGAGTGGTCATCAGTCGTCTGCAGAGGTGCTCTGACAGCAACAAGACGAGAATGAATGAACTGTCCAGCTCTCCAGGCCGAGACACGTGTTGTTGTAGGAGCCATTTTCTGTCAGTCACAATCAAGTCCTCACTTCTCCTTGAATCTTTTTCTTCCTTGTGTATGTCAGATGTGTCTCACAATAATTACAACCTCACTGTTGAGACAGGTATTGTACTTGAACATGTCATTAAAATCACTTTAAAGACTGCGTAAGTCATTACAGTGCCATCTGCAATCAAAGCTGGTCTGCTAAGATGACATTCATAAAGAGTTCTGAGAGTGATTGAGCATGTGGTTTGACCTTGTGTGATTTGAATGCATGACAAGGGCAGGCAAAGCGACGGGAGGACATGAGATCCCTCTGAATTATAGAGTGTGATTGTTTGGTGAATTATGGTTTCTTGCTGTCCTGCTCAACATGATAAATTGTTCCAAGTAAGAATTACACTTTCTCATTTCCCTGCCGTCTATTTATCTACCTTTCTCTGCCAGACCAACCCTTCGCCACACAACACTCATCCCTCTGTCTCCGTTGTCCTTGTAGTATGCAGAGAGTGACATTTGCACAGAAAGACCTATAAAGACAGTATGTACAGTATGTCAACTATGATGTAAATCACAGATTTTTATGCTTGATCTTATTTGATTTACAATGAAAACTGTATTTGTTGTAGTTCATCTTTTTGGTAAAGTAAGCGTGGAGTTGAGTGTCTTATACTCACTTGGACAAAGTTACCTGCAGGGGGGGAAAGGAAGAGACTGATATAACCCAATCATGAGACGGCCAATGTGCTTTTCTCTGCAACAGTAAATAGTGTTAAGAGGAAAGCTTGGCGATATTGCAAGAACAAACTGCCTAAGAGAGACAGTTGGATGGAGAGAAGCAGATTCTGAGATTCAGTAACCTGAAACACCAGGGGGAGGTTTGTGTCACAAATCAATCTGGGAAGGAAAAGGGCACAATCTTAAAAAAATACTTTAATAAGTGCGGTCTGTCCCCTCCTAAAGCAGCCAATCATATCAACAAGCAGACTAACGCAAGCACTTTTAGTGTCTTGAAAACATCTCTCAAGTTTAATTTGTCAGAGGTGGGCTTATCTGAGTATTGTCATCTTGTTTAGTGTTACCTGACACTACTTTCTTGGTCTTTTGCATGACTTGAAAATGGCGTAATCTTAAAAACACATGAAAAGGTGATTTGCTGAATCATTGATTTGATTTGTGATTTGATGAATCTGACCCCTCCAAAAAAACGGTCAATTGTAACGAATAGACATTAACCTCTTTCAGAGAAAGAGTGAAAATATACCAAGTTTCCCGGACTATAAACCGCTACTTTTTTCCCAAGCTTTAAATCCTGCACATTATACGAAGGTGTGGCTAATCTATTGATTTTTCTTCGCTAACTGCTAAATTATGGAATGGATTAGGAACAAAAGGGACAAGCGGTAGAAAATGGATCGATGGATAGAAGTGTAATTGGGTATGTGGGCTTGTATAAAGCCTCAGGGAGTTGAACGCCCCTGCCTTACATAGTTCCGGGTCACCCTTGGGCAAGGTGTAGTCCCCGAATGCCCCCCCCATCAGGATTACGATACCCCCCATGAAACAAACTAAGAGAAGATACGTTACCCGGCCCGGAGGAAGCCTGGGGCTTGCCTCCGGAGGGCTCGTCAGCGAGCGCCTGGTGGCCGGGCTAGCCACGGAGCCTAGCCGGGCACAGCTCGAAGAAGCTACGTGGACACACAATCCTCTCCGCCACGTGGGCCCACCACCCGTGGTCGGAACCAGTGGGGTCGGGTGCGCTACCGAGTGGATGGCACTGAAAGTGGAGGCTCCAGACGGACCAATTCGGGGCAGCAGAGGCTGACTTTTGGGACGTGGAACGTCTCTATGCTGGTGGGGAAGGAGCCTGAGCTGGTGCGGGAGGTGGAGCGCTACCGGTTGGATCTGGTGGGGCTTACTGCTATGCATAGAAGGGCTCTCAAACCACACTCCTGGGCAAGGGATGGACCTTTTTTACTTCTGGAGTTGCTCAAGGTGTGAGGGCCCAGGCGGGTGTGGGGATACTCACGAGTTCCCGGCTGAGTGCCTGTACGTTGGAGTTCACCCCAGTGGACAAGAGCGTTGCCTCCCTTCGCCTTATGGTTGGAGGGGGGAAACTCTTGACTGTTGTTTGTGCGTACGCACCAAACAAGAGTTCAGAGTATTCGGCCTTCTTGGATACCTTGCATGGGGTCCTGTATGGGGCGCCGGCAGGGGATTCCATAGTCTTGCTGGGGGACTTCAACGCGCACGTGGGCAATGACAGTGATACTTGGACTGGTGTGATTGGGAAGAACGGTCTCCCTGATCTGAACCTGAGTGGTGGATTGTTATTGGACTTCTGTGCTAGTCATGGACTTGCGATAACAAACACCATGTTCAAGCATATGGATGCTCATAGGTGTACCTGGTGAGGCCGTATGTTTTGGTCACTCGGGGGAAGAGAAGGGCTGAACTGTCAACTGATCACCATCTGGTGGTGAGTTGGGTCAGAAGGCGCGGGAAACCTCTGGACAGACCTGACAAACCCAAGTGTGTAGTGCGGGTGAACTGGGAACGTTTGGAGGAGTCCTCTGTCCGTAAGGACTTCAACTCCCACCTCTGGCGGGACTTCCCTGCCATCCCTGTGGAGGTTAGGGACATTGAATGGGAATGGGTAATGTTTAAAGCCTCTATTGCTAAGCTGCAGCTGCTAGCTGTGGCCAGAAGATCTTAGGTGCTTCAAGGGGCGGTAACCCTCAAACACCCTGGTGGACAGCGGTGGTGAGGGAAGCCGTCCGACTGAAGAAGGAGTCCTACCGGGGTATGTTATCCCAGGGGACTCCGGAGGCAGTTGCAAGGTACCGACAGGCCCGAAGAGCAGCGGCCGTGGATGTGGACGAGGCTAAGCAGAGGGTGTGGGAGCAGTTCGGGAAATCCATGGAGAATGACTATCGGGCGGCACCAAAACTGTTCTGAAAGACCATACGGCACCTCAGGAGGGGGAAGCAGGGGACCATCCAAGCTGTGTACAGCAAGGATGGGACTCTGCTGACTTCAAGTGAGGAAGTCTTAAGGCGTTGGAAAGAGCACTTTGAGGAACTCCTGAACCCAACTACATCAGACACACCCTCCCTGACAGGAGCGGAGCCTGAGGATGATGGGGGATCGACGTCGATCTCTCGGAGTGAACTCACTGAGGTAGTTAGACAACTCCACAGTGGCAAAGCTCCGGGGGTTGACGAGATCTGTCCAGAAATGCTGAAGGCTCTGGGTGTTGAGGGGCTGTCTTGGTTGATACGCCTTTTCAACATTGCGTGTAAGTCTGGGACAGTGCCGAGGGAGTGGCAGACTGGGGTGGTGGTTCCCCTATTCAAAAAGGGGGACCAGAGGGTGTGTGCTAATTACAAGGGTATCACACTACTCAGCCTCCCTGAGAAAGTTTACGCCAAGGTACTGGAAAGGAGGGTCCGGCCGATAGTTGAACCTCAGATTCAAGAGGAGCAATGTGGATTCCGTCCTGGTCAACAACTGACCAGCTCTTTACTCTTGCGGGAATCCTGGAGAAGGCCTGGGAGTATGCCTATCCAGTTTACACATACTTTGTGGATTTGGAGAAGGAGTATGACCGGGTCCCCCGGGAGATCCTGTGGGAGGTGCTGAGGGAGTATGGAGTGAGGGGAACCCTGCTGAAGGCCATCCAATCTCTGTACAACCAAAAGAATTTGGGTCATGACCGAAAGAATAAGATCGCGGATACAAGCGGCCAAAATTAGTTCCCTCAGAAGGGTGGCTGGCAGATATCTCCCTTAGAGATAGGGTGAGAAGTTCAGTCAGCCGAGAGAGACTCGGAGTAGAGCCGCTGCTCCTTCGCTTGGAAAGGAGCCAGCTTAGGTGGTTCGGGCATCTCGTGCGGATGCCTCACGAGTGTCTCCCTAGGGAGGTCCTCGCTGCACGTCCCACTGGGAGGAGACACCGCGGCAGGCCAAGGACCAGATGGGGGGATTACATCTCCTCTCTGGCCTGGAAACGCTTCGGGATTCCCCAGGAGGAAGTTGCTAATGTTACTCTGGAGAGGGAAGTCTGGGGGTCTCTGCTGGAGCTGTTGTCCCCGCGACCCAATTCCGGATAAGCGGTTGAAGATGGATGGATGGATAGAAGTGTAATTGGAGTGATTAGCTTCTGCATGAAGCACTCATGTCACCCTTCAATCACAGGTCACCAATCTGCAGTCAACCAATAAGCAAATAATGAAGTTTCCTCTCAACTTTATTCCCCGCTGCAGTGTACATTAAAGTCTTTTCTTTTCCTTGAGAGCTTTGTTTTATCGTTCACACACCGGAGAAGTATTCTCCCAATTCCTCCAGACATCCTTCATTGCATGATGTTTCTGACTGACTGATCAGGTATCACAGATAGAGTTCTTTGTGTAAATGCAGTGTGAATAATTCATAGAGAACTGTCAGCAAGAGAGAGAAAGGGAGAGGGAAGGGGCATTTTCGAAAAATCAGCTCGCAAGGCCCCTGATCATGAATAATTGATCTGAACTGATTAAAGTTTGTCGTAATTACCCCTTACCTCCTCGACACATAACGTGCCACACCTGTGTTTGCTGCCTCTTTGTTTATTCTTCTCCTTCTTCCTCCACTTCTCAATCATATTTTCGACAAACAACATATGATTATGTCGCATGTGGTACCGTAGAACACTTGAATAGTGACAAGGAGAATACAGAGCTTGAAAACCATTTTCCATTATTAAATTGTCTGATTTGGAACCACTTTTGCTGGTTAGATATGTAAACAGAGACAGAAAAGTGGATCAGTTGAAAGCATTGTTTGTTAGGGATCAGGAACGAGGCTTCAAGTTAGAAATATTTTTGTTCAACCTCAAAATAAAATGATGATTCATTTTGTTATTACTTGTCTGCATTGTTGCACTGTCCTAAAAACTATATGTAGTATATTATTTAATTTCATCCATCCATCCATCCATTTTCTACCGCTTATTCCCTTCGGGGTCGCGGGGGGCGCTGGAGCCTATCTCAGCTACAATCGGGCGGAAGGCGGGGTACACCCTGGACAAGTCGCCACCTCATCGCAGATCCTGTAATTTGATTTTGATATTATTTTTTCATCACGATAGATTGAAAATTAACACCAATGAGTTGACCGATGAACATTGTCACATAATTTATTTAGAAAGTATAAAAAACACCAAATAAAGATAGAATACTATTAACCACAACATGTAAGTGTAAAAAAAGCCCATTATGATTTGTACATTTTTCAGAATGTGCTTGTTCTATTTTCAAACAAAGAAATCAATCTGAAGTTGTCTTTATATTTAAGCAGAGGTGGGTAGTAACGCGCTACATTTACTCCGTTACATCTACTTGAGTAACTTTTGGGATAAATTGTACTTCTAAAAGTAGTTTTAATGCAACATACTTTTACTTTTACTTGAGTCTATTTGCAGAGAAGAAACACTGCTTTTAATCCGCTCCATTTATCTACATTCAGCTCGCTACTCGCTACTGATTTTTATCGATCTGTTAATGCACGCTTTGTTTGTTTTGGTTTGTCAGACAGACTTTCAAAGTAGGATCTATGCATGCCTGCGTTTCACCAATCAGATGCAGTCACTGGTGACGTTTGACCAATCAAACAGAGCCAGGCGGTCACATGACCGTCACACGTGGACCCCGACTTAAACAAGTTGAAAAACGTATTGGGGTGTTACCATTTAGTGGTCAATTGTACTGAATATGTACTGTACTGTGCAATCTACTAATACAAGTTTCAATCAATCAATCAAAAGTGTGAAGGGAAAAAGACACTTTTTTATTTCAACCGTACCTCTCTCAAAAGCCTAAAGACTGACCGCACAGTTCCTGTCTTCACAATAAAAGTGCCGCTGCATCGCGCTTGCGCTAACAAAATAAGAGTCTCCGAAAGCCAGCGCAAACAAGCTAGCAAGCTAAGGAATTTGCCGCTAATGTATTTCTTGTTAAGTGTATAAAAACGAATATGGAAGCTGGACAAATAAGATGCCAAAAACCAACCACTTTCATGTGGTATTAGACAGAAAGGAGGAACTTTTTTTCTCCTCCATTTGAAAATGTGGACGTTATCAGCACTACTGTCTGATTTCAATCAATGCAAGTCATCAGAATCAGGTAATACACCAACGTATATTCTTGTATTCATGAAAGAAAGGAATCTATATGTTAAGCATGCATGTATATTCATTAAAACACCTTTAACATGTGAACAAAAACGGCAAAATAAATAAATATAAATTATATACTGAATAAATAAATGTATGTATATATATATATAAATATATATATATGATATGTTTGTGTATGTATATGTATATATGAGGTAGATCACCTCGACTTAGTCATTTATTAAGTAATTGATTAACGTTGAAAAACTTATTGGGGTGTTACCATGCGGTCCTCTCCAAGGTTTCTCATAGTCATTCACATCGACGTCCCAATGGGGTGAGTTTTTCCTTGCCCTTATGTGGGCTCTGTACCGAGGATGTCATTGTGGCTTGTGCAGCCCTTTGAGACACTTGTGATTTAGGGCTATATAAATAAATATTGATTGGTTGATTGATTGAGTGGTCAATTGTATGGAATATGTATTGTACTGTGCAATCTACTAATACAAGTTTCAACCAATCAATCAATGAATGCCTTATTTGTTGCCGTCATCATTAAACGAACAGGTTACTCATCAGTTACTCAGTACTTGAGTAGTTTTTTCACAACATACTTTTTACATTTACTCAAGTAAATATTTGGGTGACTACTCCTTACTTTTACTTGAGTAATAAATCTCTAAAGTAACAGTACTCTTACTTGAGTACAATTTCTGGCTACTCCACCCACTTCTGTATTTAAGTTATCGTGCTGGGATTTTACTGGTCCGGCCCACTTGGGAGTAGATTTTTCTCTATGTGGCCCCCAATCTAAAATGAGTTTGACACCCCTGGTTTACATTTTAACCGATGCTAATAGTAACAACTTGGAAAATATACAACATTTTAAAAACAATTCAAGTTGAACAGACTAGTTAATTTAAACACGTCAGTATAAATAATGAAAGGATAATTAAGTTATACAATAGAAAATAAAATCCATTGGGATTGTAACAGCAAATCCATCAAAAATACCGAACATAGAGATTGAAAAAAAAACTGACTTGCTTGTGCTGTAATGTGGATACTCTCAATTCCGGGGTTAGTGAACACACCTCGCTCTGTGTTTTACCTGCTGGCGTGTTAAGATCGGCAATAAAGTTTAAAAAGAACCGAAATTTGGTATCTGTATTTTTTACATCCATTGCCCTATGGAAGTGGAACAGATCCCCAATTAGCTACAGAATGTCTTTCAGACACAAGTGTAATTGCAGCAGGCCCAGTGTCCAACATGCTGTAACACTCACAGACAGTCTGTGAGCTGGCAGCAAAGCCACCTTGATCGGCTTATCTCTTCTCTCTATGTCTACACATCTGCACATCAGATAATACTCAGACACAGAGAGGGCCCATTCAGGGATTGGGATCGTTTTTCTCCTCTCTTAACCTTCAAAGTCAGGCTGAGGATGGATCTTTGATCTGCAGAAAGAAATGCGTGAGGAGGACGAGAAGAGAGATGCTCGGGAACGGCAGGAGGAATGGAAGAGTGACAGTTCATGACATGACTACAAGCTGCGACCTTTAGAGCGATCACACAGGCATGACAAGTCAGGCGCAGGTGACAGCACAACGGGTTACTTTGGAAGAGGATGGTAACAAAGCTTTGTTTGGTTTAGCAGCCGTAGTGGAGAACTAGTGAGGAATATTATAAAGATAAATAAGAACTTACCTAGCATGTTGTTGCTATGTGTATTAATACAGCTTCACGTGAAATAATCAGTCTCGGGCTGCAGTTATCGACTGTTTTAGTAATCGAGCATCTATCCATTAGTTTGTTTGATCAATCGAGTAATTGGATAAAACCCACTTTATAGCCTAAATTAACCTGACTCTCGCCAGATCCTTGTAGTTGGCTGAGCTCCACACAAGGATCTGGGATCGAGGGCAATGCAAACTCTTTCAAGATAGCAAAAAATAATGAACCAATCAGGATCGCCGGGCGGGATTTCATAGATGTGACGTATCGCCGAAGCGACTGTTTGATTTAAACAACAATGGCGGCACGCAGCGAGGAGTCGTGTGCTGACATTGATTCTGCTATTGCAACTGTTTTGTCGAATCTATCAAATATTAATTATTTAAAAGATGAACAGAGAATGGTTTTGAAGGCATTTATTGGTGGCAAGGATGTTTTGGCTCTTCTTCCGACCGGGTTTGGCAAGAGCTTGATTTACCAAATCGCTCCACTGGTGGTGAAGGAAAAGGAACGAGTGCAGAACCCTGTTGGTATAATTGTCTCCCCGCTGATTGCTCTGGTAGAAGATCAGATACGTAGGGGTTAACCCGAACCCTAACTCTACTGACATTGCTGCGTTGTTTCAGTAAAAGTTCTCTAACTTTTCGCTCAGTCGTTATCCAATATGTCAGCTGTTCTGTTTTGGATTTCCCAGCGTCACTCTCATCAGCGTCACGGGTTGATTTCGATGTGAGTGGTTGAAGTAGCACATCATTCAAGATAACGGACAAGTTGTTTATCCAATCACATACAATGATTTTTTTACAAGGCCCCGCCTTCTGAAATACATCTCCTATTGAGAAGTCCCAGGTCCTTGTGTGGAGCTCAGCGTACTACAAGGATCTGGCGAGAATCAGGTTAAGCCTAAATGCATATTTTAGGGAAAACAGCTGAAATAAACAATGATTTTTCGATTTGCGATAACCTTCATTCTTTTGTTTTTAATAAATACAGAAATCATTAATTGCACTTTTAACATGTTTGCATTAACACAGATCAGATCACGGTGCTCAAACACTACCCCTTTTCTTTGTGCTCTATTGCAGCAGCTGTGCGGAAACTATGTCCTTGTATTTAAAGTTACGGGCACGCCATACGGTCAGGATTTTATCCGTTTTTTTAGTTACACTTAATTAACGATGAATATAAATCAAAGCTTTTTCCTGACTGACTGAATCCATTTAAAGACCCTGTAGTGATGCAGATAAGAGATTCATTATGGATAAGGTCAACTATGCACACGAGGCTCACACCTGATTCATTAGCAACTAAAAAGTTGAGGACATTTGCTGATGCCTCGAAACAAATAAACATTTCATACAAATTAGATGTCATCTTGGCAACTGAGAGCGTGTTGACTTACATCTGTGCAGCAGTGGCTCAGGAAGCAGACTGTCCAGAAACTGGAGGGTTAGTGAACATGCAACTTCCTCCATCTAAGTCACTGCTGTTGTGTCCTTATGCACGACACTTTAGAGGCGCTTTAGGAGTCAAGAAAAGGCGCTATATACAAAACCCAAAACCACTGAAGTTGGCACATTATGTAATTCGTAAATAAAAACAGACTACAATGATTTGGAAATCATTTTCAACTTATATTCAATTGAATAGACTGCAAAGACAATTGAATACATATAAATATTAAATATAAATATTTAATGTTCAAACTGAGAAACTTATTTTTTTTTGGCAAATAATCATTAACTTGGAATTTAATGGCAGTAGCACATTGCAAAAAAGTTGGCACAGGGGCATTTTTACCACTGTGTTACTTGGCCTTTCCTTTTAACAATACTCAGTAAACGTTTGGGAACTGAGGAGACCAATTTTCGAAGCTTTTCAGGTGGAATTCTTTTCCATTCTTGCTTGATGTACAGCTTAAGTTGTTCCAACAGTCTGAGGTCTCTGTTGTGGTATTTTAGGCTTCATATTGCGCCACACATTTTCAATGGGAGACAGATCTGGACTACAGGCAGGCCAGTCTAGTAAGCGCAATCTTTTACGATTAAGCCACACTGTTGTAACACGTGCAGAATGTGGCTTGGCATTGTCTTGCTGAAATAAGCAGGGCGTCCATGATAACGTTGCTTGGATGGCTCCAAAACCTGTATATACCTTTCAGCATTAATGGTGCCTTCACAGATGTGTAAGTTACCCATGCCTTGGGCACTAATAAAAGGATTTCCAAATCATTGTATTCTGTTTGTATTTACGATTCACACAACGTGCCATTTTCCCTGGTTTTGGGTTTTGTAAATCTAAACTGTTATTATTAGGGAATCAGAATATTTTTTTAAAGCCAGTACAATACACTCCTCTCTGAGCTGCCACCTTACCATGGTAGAAGAGTTTGCGTGTCCCAATGATCCTAGGAGCTATGTTGTCCGGGGGCTTCCATGCCCCCTTGTAGGGTCTCCCAAGACAAACAGGTGAGGGATCAGAGGGATCAGACAAACAGCAGCTTGAAGACTTCTATGGAAATGCAAGAACAAAGACTCAGATTTCCCTCACCCGGACGCGGGTCACCGGGGCCCCCCTCTGGAACCCCGGTTCCAGAGGGGGGCCCATGGCGAGCGCCTGGTGGCCTGACCTGTCCCCATGGGGCCCGGCCGGGCACAGCCCAAAGAGGCAACGTGGGTCAACCCACCAATGGGCTCACCACTCATGGGAGGGGCCATAGAGGTCGGGTGCATTGTGAGCTGGGCGGAAGCCGAAGGCAGGGCACTTGGCCGTCCGATCCTCGGCTACATAAGCTAGCTCTTGGGATGTGGAATGTCACCTCGCTGGGGGGGAAGGAGCCTGAGCTAGTGTGCGAGGTGAAGAAGTTCCGGCTGGATATAGTCGGACTCACTTCGACGCACAGCAAGGGCTCTGGAACCAGTTCTCTCGAGAAGGGCTGGACTCTCTTCCACACTGGCGTTGCACGCAGTGAGAGGAGACGGGCTGGGGTAGCAGTTCTTGTTTCCCCCCGGCTCAAAGCCTGCACGTTGGAGTTCAACCCAGTGGACGAGAAAGTAGCTTCCCTCCGCCTTCGGGTGGGGGGACGGGTCCTGACTGTTTTTTGTGCTTACGCACCAAACAGCAGTTCAGAGTACCCACCCTTTTTGGATACACTCTAGGGAGTACTGGAAAGTGCTCCCCCGGGTGATCCCCTTGTCCTACTGGGGGACTTCAACACTCATGTTGGCAACGACAGTGAAACCTGGAGAGGCGTGATTGGGAAGAATGGCCGCACGGATCTGAACCCGAGTAGTGTTTTGTTATTGGACTTTTGTGCTCATCACAGGTTGTCCATAACAAACACCATCAAACCGTCAAACATAAGGGTGTCCATATGTGCACTTGGCACCAGGAAACCCGAGGCCGCAGTTCCATGATCGACTTTGTAGTTGTGTCATCGGATTTGCGGCCTCATGTTTTAGACACTCGGTGAAGAGAGGGGCGGAGCTTTCTACCGATCACCACCTGGTGGTGAGTTTGCTGCGATGGTGGGGGAGGATACCGGACAGACCTGGCAGGCCCAAACGCATTGTGAAGGTCTGCTGGGAACGTCTGGTAGAGTCTCCTCTCAGAGAGTTTCAATTCCCACCTCCGGAAGAACTTTGAACATGTCACGAAGGAGGTGCTGGACATTGAGTCCGAGTGGGCCATGTTCCGCACCTCTATTGTCGAGGCAGCTGATTGGAGTTGTGGCCGCAAGGCAGTTGGTGCCTGTCGTGGCGGTAATCCTAGAACCCCTTGGTGGACACCGGCGGTGAGGGATACCGTCAAGCTGAAGAAGGAGTCCTATCGGGTTCTTTTGGCTCATAGGACTCCGTAGGCCGCGGACAGGTACCGACAGGCCAAGCGGTGTGCGGCTTCAGCGGTCGCGGAGGCAAAAACTCAAACATGGGAGGAGTTCGGGGAAGCCATGGAAAACGACTTCCGAATGGCTTCGAAGCGATTCTGGACCACCATCCGCCGCCTCAGGAAGGGGAAGCAGTGCACTGTCAACACCTTGTATGGTGAGGATGGTGTTCTGCTGACCTCGACTGCGGATGTTGTGGATCGGTGGAGGGAATATTTCGAAGACCTCCTCAATCCAACCAATACGTCTTCCTATGAGGAAGCAGTGCCTGGGGAATCTGTGGTGGGCTCTCCTATTTTTGGGGCTGAGGTTGCTGAGGTAGTTAAAAAGCTCCTCGGTGGCAAGACCCCGGGGGTGGATGAGAGCCACCCGGAGTTCCTTAAGGCTCTGGATGCTGTGGGGCTGTCTTGGTTGACAAGATTCTGCAGCATCGCGTGGACATTGGGGGTGGTACCTCTGTATTGGCAGACCGGGGTGGTGGTTCCTCTCTTTAAGAAGGGGAACCGGGGGGTTTGTGTTCCAACTATCGTGGGATCACACTCCTCAGCCTTCCCGGTAAGGTCTATTCAGGTGTACTGGAGAGGAGGCTATGCCGGATAGTCGAACCTCGGATTCAGGAGGAACAGTGTGGTTTTCGTCCTGGTCGTGGAACTGTGGACCAGCTCTATACTCTCGGCAGGGTCCTTGAGGTTGCATGGGAGTTTGCCCATCCAGTCTACATGTGCTTTGTGGACTTGGAGAAGGCATTCGACCGTGTCCCTCGGTAAGTACTGTGGGGAGTGCTCAGAGAGTATGGGGTATCGGACTATCTGATTGTGGCGGCCCGCTCCCTGTACGATCAGTGTCAGAGCTTGATCCGCATTGCCGGCAGTAAGTCGGACACGTTTCCAGTGAGGGTTGGACTCCGCCAAGGCTGCCCTTTGTCACCGATTCTGTTCATAACTTTTATGGGCAGAATTTCTAGGCGCAGTCAAGGCGTTGAGGGGATCCGGTTTGGTGGCTGCAGGATTAGGTCTCTGCTTTTTGCAGATGATGTGGTCCTGATGGCTTCATCTGGCCAGGATCTTCAGCTCTCACTGAATCGGTTTGCAGCCGAGTGTGAAGCGACTGGGATGAGAATCAGCACCTCCAAGTCTGAGTCCATGGTTCTCGCCCGGAAAAGGGTGGAGTGCCATCTCCGGGTTGGGGAGGAGACCCTGCCCCAAGTGGAGGAGTTCAAATACCTCGGAGTCTTGTTCACAAGTGAGGGAAGAGTAGTTTGTGAGATTGACAGGCGGATCGGTGCGGCGTCTTCAGTAATGCGGACGCTGTATCGATCCGTTGTGGTGAAGAAGGAGCTGAGCCGGAAGGCAAAGCTCTCAATTTACCGGTCAATCTACGTTCCCATCCTCACCTATGGTCATGAGCTTTGGGTTATGACCGAAAGGACAAGATCACGGGTACAAGCGGCCGAAAGTAGTTTCTTCTGCCGGGTGGAAGGGCTCTCCCTTAGAGATAGGGTGAGAAGTTCTGCCATCC
The DNA here is from genome assembly GCF_033978685.3 of Nerophis lumbriciformis. NCBI lineage: Eukaryota > Metazoa > Chordata > Actinopteri > Syngnathiformes > Syngnathidae > Nerophis > Nerophis lumbriciformis. The sequence goes on from NC_084548.2 coordinate 53,100,644, forward strand.
GGGGGGGAGTTCAAAGTAAAGCCGCTGCTCCTCTACATCCAGATGAGGTGGTTCGGGCATCTGGTCAGGATGCCACCTGAACGCCTCCCTAGGGAGGTGTTTAGGGCACGTCCGACCGGTAGGAGGCCACAGGGAAGACCCAGGACACGTTGGGAAGACTATGTCTCCCGGCTGGCCTGGGAACGCCTCGGGATCCCCCGGGAAGAGCTGGATGAAGTGGCTGGGGAGAGGGAAGTCTGGGCTTCCCTGCTTAGGCTGCTTCCCCCGCGACCTGACCTCGGAAAAGCGGAAGAAGATGGATGCGTACAATACAGATCATTTCTTGCTTTTCCAGATCGATAACAGATAACGGATTTATATCTCTTATATTCTTCATTTAGATTTAACTATAGTTTGTGTACCCTTTTGACAGGTATACCGCCCCAGTCAAACTCCACACCTGCCACTATCCCCAAAGTGGGTCGCGCGCCGGCGGATATTGGCGTTTGACACCAGAAACGAGAGCCCGCTTGGGGCTTGCCTCCCTGCTTCACCAGGTAAGTGAAAAAAAATAGGGATAGTGGTATTTCATTTGTGACACAACGGCTGGAGCCACGAGCCTCCAACATATTTTACAGCCCGCATGTCACTTCACAATTGCAGACGACAGTCAGGCTCAACAGGGTCTTCTTTACCTGCTGATTCTGCCAGGTCCTTTCCCTTGGCATTGGGCCCGTTTACACTGCACACTAAATCTGATTTCCTTGCCCTCAAGTGACACAGATCAGATTTTTTTGCCAGTCCAAACACTCCAAAGTGCTTAAAATCTGATATTTTCACATTAGATTCAAGCCACATAAGAGTAGTCCAAATCCGATTGGAATCTGATCTTTTCAAATGTAAGTGTGTTCCAAAAAAGATCAATTAGAATAATACATAATGTTGGATATAGAGAACATACACACCCTTTATTTATTAAATCACAATTATTGAAATTCAACGATTTGGTGCATTTGCAAACAGCTAAAATTATGTATAAAGCAAACTACAACGTGCTACCCAAGAATGTACAACAATTCTTCTCAACAAAAGAGGAGAAATATAACCTTAGAGGAAAATCTAATTTAAAACATTTGTATGCTCGTACAACACTTAAAGCCTTTAGTATATCAGTATGTGGAATTAAATTATGGAGTGGATTAAGCAAAGAAATCAAACAAAGCACCAATATGATTCAGTTTAAGAGACTGTTCAAACTACAAGTGTTCACAAAGTACACAGAACAAGAATTATGATGAACATCTTGAACTATTTTTTTTTCCTTTTTTTTTATTGAGACAAAGATTATTTATGCATTTAATATTTGTTTGCTTACTACGGTATATTATTTTATTTTTTTTTTCACTGTTCTGTTACAGAGAACAAGGAAATTGGATACAATTGCTATGGTATAGGGCAGGGCCGACATCCGGGCAACTGAGCTACATACGGGTTCTTCGAGCCATAGCAACCTGACTGGCGTTGAAAACAAACCGTCGCCATTACTCTTTAACCTGTCGACCTGCACTGATTAAACCCGTCATTCTGCCTCCAAAATGCCAAAAAAACTGTGTTGTTTTTGGTTGTGCAAACCACAACTGGAAACAGGGAAAACAAAGGTCGTATTTTGTTCTGCCAAAGCGTGCTAAAAGCCCACAGAGACGAGACAAATGGCTCGCAGCTTTACACCGGGAAAACGAGGACGGTTCTCACTGGAGTCCCCCAAAATCCCGGGTCGTGTGTTCGGATCACTTCGTTTCTGGTAAATATAAGGAACAAAAATCCACCTTCTTAACCACAACTTGGCTATACCGTCCATGCTAATGTTGAACCCGTTGAATTTTTACTGAATAACGTTTGACAGCTGAAGTTGTTGTTGTTGCACAACAATAACATATGGTATAAAGGCTATTTCCAGTAATTCAGCAAATAATAAATCATAATACTGAACTGAATTTGAATGAGCTCTCTACAGATATAATAAATATACAGATACTGGTAGCCACCGTGTCATCCTTATTATCATTTATCAACATACCTTGGGTGATTTAACAATTTTTATGTGATTTATTCGTTATATAACAACCGAAGCTAACAACCGACCTGTTGCGCTTGTGAGGTAGACAAAAGATTTCCAAATTCCATGTCCGGCCATTGTGTAGGATTATCAGTCCACGCATCTGCTGGAAGGCGGTAAGGGCAGTCGTTTAATCCAACTACAGAACATTTTAACTCGTATCTTAACCTAGCCTCACTAGAAAGACTATTTACATAATCATACGCCATTTAGAACAGTTTAAAATGCCGTGAAACCTCGTTAAATGCATTTTCTGTCAATGCTGTGTTCGCTGTGAGCTGGTTTGTTTTCAACGAATTCAATATGGCGACGGTTGCTAGGGGATTGGCAGGCGGAAGTGACATAGGTCCGCCCTCGCCTATAAAAAGGGGTATGTACTTCTTCCTACTCCTTTTCGGACGTACTGTAATGAAACAACCGGAAATGTGTGATGCATTACATTGTATCGTATGCATATTCGAAATAAACTGAAACTGAACTGAACTGAACTTCTGTCTAAACGGCAATGTGATCCAAATGTGAGCTTTTTGTCAGCTTTGGGTGAACTACGTCATTTGTGTGCGCGGAGAAAGATACGGTCCGCCAGCGGAAGTGGATACTTTGTCACAACATCCGGTTTCGGTGAGCAAAGTCTATTTTTGACGGCCAAATTTAGTCAATAGTGAACAAATAATAGGCTATTTGTAATATGTGAATGTATATATTGATTCCAAAGAACTACTGATTGTTGAATGACCGGATTTGATGCTTTGGCGTATTTGCTTACATGTGAGTTGAAAAATGAAGCTCCTATAGATCCACGCTGGTGTCCGTGACTCCTTTACTTAACAGCCATAAATAGATTAGAATCCTACCAAATGTATTACACTATATACATCCAATCATTTTTAAGCTGTGGCAACCATATTTATGGTGGCGACATTTATTTCTGAGGCGACCAGTTTACTTGCAGTGCAAACAATCGGCTGGAAAAAAATCAGATTTGGGCCACTTCGGCCTGCAGTGTAAACGTAGTCTTTTGTGGTTGTCTTTGGGGCAGATTCTTCAGTAGCAGGTGTGTGCTTTCAAATCAGTAGTGATACAGATGTTTCAGGTGGCTGATAATGTTTGATATGTTGAAGCACAAGATTTTATTTTCCTTATGGATTGTTTGCAGGACATTTGGTGCAAATTTCACGTAAAATGTCTTCCTCGGAAACAGTGAAGAAGTTTGTTTACAGTGAGCTCAGGGGGAGTTTACGATGTCATTTAGATGTGTTTATTTAAAAGGGTACAAAACATATTAATGAACATTTGACTTGTAAATATGTGAGATTATAGACATTAGCTAATTTACATCTCCAGTCCCTCGGCAGGTTGATGTTGAAATTAAGACAAGGTTAACGCATTCAAAACATATTCCCTCATTAAAGACAAAATGGAGGTAGCAAGCAGACTTAACGCCTTTTTCACCAGCATAGCCGCAACTCTTGTCAACAAGCTGTCCCACCACTCTGGTCGCTTTGGTGTAGAACACATTAAAGCCTTCTACAGAAAGCTAGGAGTATCCAACAATGATTTCAAATTAGAAATGGTCACAGCTGATGGGGTGCTTAAAAAATTGAGCGCGCTCCACCCAAACAAGGCCACCGGCCTTGACAATATCCCCTCCAGATTCCTCAGGGACTCTGCCTCCATCATTGCCCCAGTCATCACGCACATAATAAACCTCTCAATTTCACAAGGCCAAGTACCAAAAGATTTTAAGATAGCAAGAGTAACTCCCCTCTTTAAAAAAGGAAGCAAATTGGAACCTGGCAACTACCGACCTGTTTCTATTCTCAGTTCCATTTCGAAAGTAATGGAAAAAATAGTTTATGAACAGGTCGATGGTTACTTTGCCACCAATAAACTCATGTACAAATTCCAATCCGGCTTCAGAACTAACCACTCCACTGACACATGCCTTCTCTATCTGACCGACCACATCAAACATGAGGTGGACACGGGCAAATACTGCGGCATGGTCATGCTGGATCTTCAGAAGGCCTTTGACACCGTTGACCTATACTGTTGGATAAGCTCAGAGCAATCGAATTTAACAAAACCTCATCGAGCTGGAAGTAATCTTACTTGGAGGGGAGGGAGCAGGTGGTAGAGGTGCACGGCATCGTGTCCCCCCCCTCTCAGTGAGCTGTGGAGTCCCCCAAGGCAGTATATTGGGGCCTTTACTGTTCCTAGTATACATAAACGACTTGAATTATGCACGACTGTGAATTGTTCTTGTTTGCGGATGACTCGGCCCTGCTGGTATCAGACAAGGACAAGTCACAGGTGGAGAAAATCCTCAGTGCTGAACTCTGTAGAACTTGCACCTGGCTTGCTGACAACAAGCTATCCATACACCTGGGTAAAACTGAATCCATCCTATTTGGGTCCCACATCAACCTTAAGAAAGTCAATGACTTCACTGTAAAAGTGGGTGACATTGTTATCACCAGGAAAGATGAGGTCACCTACCTAGGTTCCATTCTAGAGGCTAATCTTTCCTGTGATAAATTGGCAACCAAGGTAATCAAAAAGGTCAACCAACGAACGAGATTTCTCTATAGAATCTCCTCTCTGGTCAACAAAAGCACCATGAGGATTCTAGCGGGAACTCTCGTTCAACCCTTTTTCGATTACGCATGCACCTCCTGGTACCCTAGCACCTCCAAAACCCTCAAATCTAAACTCAAAACATCCCAGAACAAGCTAGTCAGATTACTTCTAGACCTCCACCCCAGATCACACCTCACTCCTACCCACTTCTCCAAAGTGGGCTGGCTCAGGGTGGAGGACAGAGTAAAACAACTTGCACTGAGCCTAGTCTATAAAATCCGCTACACCTCCCTGATACCGAAGTACATGTCAAACTACTTCCTTAACGTAAATGACCGCCATAACCACAACACCAGGGGGAGCTCCACTAACCACGTTAAACCCAGATTCCGATCTAACAAAGGTCTTAACTCATTCTCTTTCTATGCCACATCAATGTGGAATGCGCTCCTAACAGGTATAAAAGAAAGGGCATCTCTATCCTCCTTCAAAACCGCATTAAAAGTACACCTCCAGGCAACTTCAACCCTAAACTAACACCCTCCCCGGATTGTTAATAATCAAATGTAAACAATCAAATGTAGATACTTTTCTTATGCCTTCTGATCTCTCTCTCTCTCTCTATGTCCACTACTTGCTGTACATATCCTACCAAGTCAGACCTACACTGTTTGAATATCCATTTCTCTGTTCTCAATTGTTGATGACTGATGATAACAACCAAACCTAAACCCCCCCTAACCCCCCCCCCCCCACCCCGAATTGTAAATAATGTAAATAATTCAATGTATGCACCCTGATGATTATCTTGTGTGATGACTGTCAGAGGTGTGGACTCGAGTCACATGACTTGGACTCGAGTCAGACTCGAGTCATGAATTTGATGACTTTAGACTCGACTTGACAAAATGTAAAAAGACTTGCAACTCGACTTAGACTTTAACATCAATGACTTGTGACTTCACTTGGACTTGAGCCTTTTGAATTGACATGACTTGACATGACTTGCTACTTTCCCCAAAACCCAAAGATGAAAAAGTTATTCGGGAGCGCTCCGTATTTTTCATTGTGTACTTGTCTATCAGCGTTGCGTGTGTCAGCTGGTGTGGTCTCAGTACAACAGCCAATCAAATTAGATCTACTTTGTTTTCATCACACAGCATTCATCCAATCAAATTGCAGGACAACCAACGAAGAAGACATGTCCAAACCACACGCCAGTGAACAAAAAATGATACCTAAAATAATTTTGTTTGGGTATAAAAATTACGAGGTGGTCAACACAAAACGGTTTGCAGTATGCAACACATGCGGTTCGAAAATTACTGATGGAGAGGCAACAACTTCCAACTTCGTCCGGCGTTTGAAGTTGCACAAAGAATGGTAAGTTTTGAATGTAAGATAACGTTTATTGGCTAAGTAACGTGACTTTTATTTGCTGTGTAGTTAAATCAGTGAGGCTGTAAACTCACTGCTAACGTTATAACGTTATTGCAAACACGGGAATCTGTTGCAGTTCACTACCTTATTCATACTTTTTGTTCAGTGATTTTTTTCAAGCAGGGTTACGTTAATCAATATATCACACGTAACGTTAGATGGCGGTCAGCAGCACCGCGTATTTTAGCCACCTAAAAAAAGACACAAATAGTAAAATAAAGGTCAGTTAAAATGTATACTATATTATGAATATGTGTACCGTTTTAGCTAGCTTTCTGACATACTGTTGGTTGTTTACCTCAGTGGTCCCCAACCACCGGGCCGCGGCCCGGTACTGGTCCGTGGATCGATTGGTATCGGGCCGCACAAGAAATATATATATTTTTCTTTTTTCTTTTTTTAATTAAATCAACATAAAAAACACAAGATACACTTACAACTAGTGCACCAACCCAAAAAAAACTCTCTTCCCCCTTTTGTTGTGGGCATTGAACATGAAGACTCTTCCTTCACTGTTCCGAGTGGCCATGAGAGTCTTGGCAGTGCCTGCCTCCAGTGCTCCAGTGGAGCGAGTTTTCAGCCATGGTGGCATCATACTACGCCCCCATCGTGCACAAATGACTGACAGACTCTTGGCTAATTTGGTCTTTTGCAAATGCAATGCAGCATAGGGCCCTGACATATAAAAAGTACAACTTTTTTGTTATGTTCACGTATATGTCATGTTTTTTCAATGTTAACACTTTTGTACAAATAAGTACATTTGCACTTTATTTTTCAATGTGTTTGTTCTGTAAAGGAATTAGTTAATGTTTAAAATGACTGGTTAATAGTGCTATTATAAAGTGCAATGTCAGCACAATTTTCTTTCCTGCAATTTAAAATGCACTTGTTTTAATAAATAAATACAGCGTTTGAAAAGCATACACAATCTGTGTTAATATATTAGTCTGTGGTTAAAAGGACTTGAAAGGACTCGAAACTCAAAATGCAGGACTTAGGACTTGACTTGAGACTTTCCAGTCTTGACTTTGGACTTGACTCGGGGCTTGCCTGTCTTGACTCGGGACTTGACTCGGACTTGAGGGCAAAGACTTGAGACTTACTTGTGACTTGCAAAACAATGACTTGGTCCCACCTCTGATGACTGTATTATGATGATAGTATATATGATAGTATATATCTGTATCATGAATCAATTTAAGTGGACCCCGACTTAAACAAGTTAAAAAACTTATTTGGGTGTTACCATTTAGTGGTCAATTGTACGGAATATGTACTTCACTGTGCAACCTACTAATAAAAGTCTCAATCGAACAATCAATTACACAGAATAAAAATATTAACTTGTAAAATTCCAAGGTTTATGTGCCAAAGGTGCTGCGGTAAAACACTCACAGCCACATATTTACCTTGTACATTATACCATCACATAAAACAATTGATAAAAATATGCTTACCTTGACACTTACATTTTATACTAGTAGCCTATAAACTATGGTTACAATTTTGACTCGGAAGCACCCATTCAAGGCCTTATTTAATTGTGTTGCCAGTTCCGTTATATCTGCAGGAATTGTCTTCCATGTTTGACATGCTCGATAAGTAAAGTACCAAGTCCCCAAACATATTTTGTGTAAACAGCACCAAACAATCCCCTCTGGAGCCAGACTTAGTTGTCCTATTAGCATTTCTCTCTAATAAGTTTTTGAGAGGAGGTAGTGCGAGGTCATTAATAATTTTGTATACAAGAACTGATTCAGCATACTTTAAGTTTTCCCAATTAATTAGGTTATATTTATTGAGTATGCTGCAATGATGATACATGGTGGGCCTTTTTATTTAGTACTTTTAGATTTATTTTATAAATAACTTCCACCAAATTAACTGTGGATTTATTTGACATTGCCCAGCCTCTCATACACTAATTTAAATAGGGCAAAATAATTGAATTAAGGTACATCTTAGCCAAGTTTGACATTTTCAATTTGATTTTATTTACAGTTTTTTTTTAATTTGTTGCTTGAAAGATAACTGTGAATCCAGCACAACTCCCAAAAATGTGAAATATTGGACTACCCCAAGTTTTATTTCAAGCACAGATGGTTAGGGTGTATTTTTTTTTCCTCCTAATGAATCGTGATTTTTATTTGTAACGTGAAAAGGAGCGCTTGATTTGCTCACAGCACAGTGCGGGTAATTACACCTCATTGGAGCTATTTTTTAATGTTTCTGTTTCTGTTTATTTCGAACATGTATACAATGTCAGCAGGTTACATCACATATTACACATTTTAATTTCTAATTACAACATGTCCAAAAAAGAATTGGATGTTCAATGTTATCAGATTTATCGGTATAACGGCATCATTTCTTATTATGTACTGATAGTTATCGTACGTAATCCTAATTATTATTATTATTTTTAGCAATTATGACCAAAATATCTAGAAGGCATGCTCACACTATAATTGTGTGGTGTTTATGAGTAGTTTGCGTAAATAATGCATTATAATTGTAAGAAAGCTGACACCTATTTTTTTTAGATCTGTCAAACACATACATTTTTTCATGAGTTTAATCACACTTTGGAACTTGGATTCATCATGATTGATCACAAGTTATAACTGGCTTGCATAATTCAAATTACCCTAAAAAAGACCCCAATATTTGAACACAAATGCAGTTTTATTGTCTGAACATTTTAAAAATGTTTTACTTGAATGCACATCTTGTATTTGCTCAAATCTTCATAACATTTTTAACTAAAGTCCAGCCAGTGTGTATTCTGAAGTAAAATTATCCAGTGAGCACACCAGTAGGAGTCTCCTCATTAATCTTTGTAGTAACGTATGAGTTAACCTGATCACTGACCTGCATATAACAACCCGAGTCGCCTTTCAGTAAACCATCCGCTGTTAAAGGCCTTAGTGGCCACATGCGTGGACAGCACCTTTTAGCTCATATTTACAAAATTGTGTACACTACTGAATTGGGGTATTATGCCGACATATGGACACTTATACTGCTATCTGGTGGTGTCAGAAGAGTATAACATACAATGGAATTTGGGAAAAAAATGTGTAAAAATAAAATTAGCATGGACTAAGTACATCATATCAAAATATGATTTTTAGTTTGTATTCTAATTAGGGTCCAATAAGCCCAAATAGTAAAGATAAATTTAAAAAAAGCATGTAAACAAACAGCTTGGGCCTTAAGAGGATAAATTAAGGTGAAGGAGCGTGTACGGTCAAAATGAATTGCATGATTAATTTGCATATATACATGATTATTGTAATGTTTATTTTTGATTAGTCACCTGATTGAACTTATTTTTGATCAATTTCATTTTTGACAAAGTGATAGTAAAAGTAAAACCTACACGTTCCACAAATTATGTGATGTTATCAATTCATTTAATTTGTAGTTTAAAGTAGAATCTGCACGGTTTAATTACCATGCACCCAGTGTAGCATATGTGCCTACTATACTTTGCTAATAAATTGCTCTGGAAATATGCACTATATGCATTTGGCTTGTTTGGTGTCTATAATGGACATTTTTGTGATTCCCAGTAGAGGTTAACCATGTGATCTTTTGAATCAGAAATCAGTCACGCGTGCGTCATTCGAGACATTATAAGAGATCTATATAAGTAAGACGGAAGGCTTGAATGTAACTTATACCAGTGTTTTTCAACCTTTTTTCAGCCAAGGCACATTTTCTTCATTGAAAAAATGCGGAGGCACACCACCAGCAGAAATCATTAAAACATGAAACTCAGCAGCCGATATTTACAGTAAAAAGTTGTTCTCTCAATTGTTAGATATGAATTTAAACCACAACAGACCATGCATCACCATAGCCCTCGTCTCAAAGTAGGTGTACTGTCACGACCTCTCACATCACTCCGTGACTTATTTTGAGTTTTTTGATGTTTTCCTGTGTGTAGTGTTTTAGTTCTTGTCTTGCGCTCCTATTTTAGTGGCTTTTCCTGTTTTTTTGGTATATTCCTGTAGAAGTTTCATGTCTTCCTTTTGCGCTATCATCCGCACCTGCTTTGTTTTTAGCAATCTAGACTGTTTAAGTCGTTGCTATCCTTCTTTGTGGGGACATTGTTGATTGTCTTGTCATGTACGGATGTACTTTGTGGACACTGTATGCTCCACAAGCTGTAATGTAAGTCTTTGCTGTCGTCCAGCATTCTGTTTTTGTTTACTTTATAGTCAGTTCAGTTTTAGTTTCGTTCTGCATAGCCTTCTCTAAGCTTCAATGTCTTTTCTTAGGGGCACTCGCCTTTTGTTTATTTTTAGTTTAAGCGTTAGATACTGCCTCCCGCTGTCGTCTGCATATTGTGATCATGACAAACCATGTTTCCGACATCTACAAAGCAATTAGCTACCTGCTGCCACCTATTGATATGAAAGAGTATACTATGGTTACTCTGCCGAGCTCTAGACAGCACAGACACTCAACAACGGCACATTATTTGTGGATTGTAATTACTGGTTTGCAAGCAAAAAATATTTTTAACCCAATTAGGTGAAATGATATAATCTCCCACGGCACACCAGACTGTATCTCACGGCACACTAGTGTGCCGCGGCACAGTGGTTGAAAAACACTGACTTATAATGTATGTTTTTACTCATCTTGTGCAAGCTTAAATCCAAAAGGACAATCCCTTGAAATGTTTTAATTGTATTATTGATCTATGTAGCAGTGAGGAAAATTACATTTATGAAAGAGGCTGTTTTACACAATTTCAGATACAGGATGGACATGTTCTCAATGTTGGAATGAACGTGAGACACGTGACAGGGATGACATGTCCATTCCAGGTTGAAGGTTTTCAAGGGGCTGTGCGCTCTGAGCGTCCTGTCAACGTGGTCCTAAGAAGGAAGAGTAGGAAAAAGGTCTCTGCTAGCATCACACACGACTGGCCAGGGCCTCACTAGCAGAGCACTTGTCTGGCCCACACTCGCCCCCACCCGCCTCCACGCCGCAAAGCCTTCACAAGAAGAGACGGGAGGAATACTAAAGAGAGCATAGATTTTCTGCTAGGGGGTGGTGGAAGAGCGGGAAGGCTGTTGGAGGGTGCTGGGGTTGACTGCCCACGTCAAACTCCCCTCCTTTTCTCCCACCCCACTCCCCTTCCCCTCCAACACCTCTCATCTGACTGACTCTGGAGGGACCCTCTGTTTGTCAGCCAAGCAGTGGACCATCACCCTCCAACACCGCCTCATCCCACTCCTTCTGTTTTTCTCTCTCTACTTCCTTCTGTCCTTTTACATTCCTCGTTGGCTTTGCTCAGGTCTGTTTAACAGCCTCTCTAATGTAAGAGCCTATAGATAGACTCAATATAGACTAGATTGCAGAGTGATATACAGTCACGATCAAAAGTTTACATACGCTTGTAAAGAACATAATGTCATGGCTGTCTTGAGTTTCCAACAATTTCTACAACTCTTATTTGTTTGTGATAGAGTAATTGGAGCACATACAAAACATTCATGAAGTTTGGTTCTTTCATGAATTTATTATGGGTCTACTGAAAATGTGACCAAATCTGCTAAGTCAAAAGTATACATACAGCAATGTTAATATTTGGTTACGTGTCCCTTGGCAAGTTTCACTGCAATAAGGCGCTTTTGGTAGCCATCCACAAGCTTCTGGAAAGATTTTGGTTGAATTTTTAACCACTCCTCTTGACAAAATTGGTGCAGTTCAGCTAAATTTGTTGGTTTTCTGACATGGACTTGTTTCTTCAACATTGTCCACACGTTTAAGTCAGGACTTTGGGAGGGCCATTCTAAAAACTTCATTCTAGCCTGATTTAGCCATTCCTTTACCACTTTTGACGTGTGTTTAGGGTCATTATCCTGTTGGAACACCCAACTGCGCCCAAGATCCAACCTCCGGGCTGATGATTTTAGGTTGTCCTGAAGAATTTGGAGGTAATCCTCCTTTATCATTGTCCCACTTAAAGCACCAGTTCCATTGGCAACAAAACAGGCCCAGAGCATAAAGATGGAAAGGATAATGCACACAAGGGCACAAAAAGAGGGCGAAAACAAAAGGTATAAAGTAGACTAAAAATGTACCATAGTAGCAATATAAAACAAACTAGTTTATGTATGCTGCAGCATATATAAACTAGAGAAATTTGTTTATTGAGTTTTTTCGACATATATGATTTTATATGTTATATGTATATTTATATGTTGTATATGATACAACAACAAACACATTTCAAGTGCCTCCCCCCCATGCTTTAATGCATGTCATATTTGATATTCTGGCATGTTTAAATTTAAAAGGTGCAAACCTAATACTTAATCATTTTCTCATGAAACTCTAATCTGGCTGTGAGCAGGCTACATTTGGAACGCATTTTGTAGTAAGTTACACAAATTATATTTATATGGGGGATAATAAGAGTCACCCACCTCTTCTAAAGTTCTACATATCTTTGCAGCGACTATCTTTTCAAACGGTGTGCAGCAGTACTTTATCTCTGGTCCTCTCTTCTGTTTTGGCCATGTACATCTATTTTATTTTTTATTTTTTATTTTTTTATTTTAGCCTACTCAGTGGCCTAGTGGTTCGCCCTGAGATCGGTAGGTTGTGAGTTCAAACCCCGGCCGAGTCATACCAAAGACAATAAAGATGGGACCCATTACCTCCCTGCTTGGCACTCACCATCAAGGGTTGGAATTGGGGGTTAAATCACCAAAAATGATTCCCGGGCACAGCCACCGCTGCTGCTCACTGCTCCCCTCACCTCCCATGGGGTGAGGGTGATGGGTCAAATGCAGAGGATAATCTCACCTAGTGTGTGTGTGACAATCATTGGTACTTTAACTTTAAGTTTAACTTCTTCTTCACCTTCTTCCTGATGCTTGACCATTTTTTTTTCAGTCTGTGTGTGGTTCTTTCTTTCGCTGGTAATACGAGAAAGAACCACCTCCCACTGGCTGCTACTGAATTCTGATTTTGGAGAGTGTGCAGATCACAGACATAAGGTTAATTTCAATATAAATTGCGTATTTATAAGGCGGCGTGGTCTGGGCGTGCCCAGCCATCCAAACATCTGTGGTCAATTACACATTGATTGGGATGTAAAAAAGAAATGTACTTGGATTAGTGCATACGCACACTTTAATGCATCTGAAGTTTTTCTTGTATACGCCGTTTTATGGATTTGAACATATGTCAATGTTTAGTAGGAAACCCACGCAAGTCTTAATACAAACCCTGTTTCCATATGAGTTGGGAAATTGTGTTAGATGTAAATATAAACGAAATACAATGATTTGCAAATCCTTTTCAACCCATATTCAATTGAATGCACTACAAAGACAAGATATTTGATGTTCAAACTCATAAAGGCAGGCCAGTCTAGTACCCGCACTCTTTTACTATGAAGCCACGTTGATGTAACACGTGGCTTGGTATTGTCTTGCTGAAATAAGCAGGGGCGTCCATGGTAACGTTGCTTGGATGGCAACATATGTTGCTCCAAAACCTGTATGTACCTTTCAGCATTAATGGCGCCTTCACAGATGTGTAAGTTACCCATGTCTTGGGCACTAATACACCCCCATAACATCACAGATGCTGGCTTTTCAACTTTGCGCCTATAACAATCCGGATGGTTCTTTTCCTCTTTGGTCCGGAGGACACGACGTCCACAGTTTCCAAAAACAATTTGAAATATGGACTCGTCAGACCACAGAACACTTTTCCACTTTGTATCAGTCCATCTTAGATGAGCTCAGGCCCAGCGAAGCCGGCGGCGTTTCTGGGTGTTGTTGATAAACGGTTTTCGCCTTGCATAGGAGAGTTTTAACTTGCACTTACAGCTGTAGCGACCAACTGTAGTTACTGACAGTGGGTTTCTGAAGTGTTCCTGAGCCCATGTGGTGATATCCTTTACACACTGATGTCGCTTGTTGCTGCAGTACAGCCTGAGGGATTGAAGGTCACGGGCTTAGCTGCTTACGTGCAGTGATTTCTCCAGATTCTCTGAATCTTTTCATGATATTAGAATCAGAATCAGAATCAGCTTTATTGTCATTACGCAGGGTAACGAGATTGACACCATTCCATACAGTGCGATGTGTGCATGCAAGAAAACAATGTGTAAATATATAAAAATATAAAAAATATAGAAGTGCAAAGAAAGGTGTGGAAGAGAACAGTGTACACTCTATACTCTCTGTACAATGTACACTCTATACACTCTGCGCAAAATGTACACCCTATACACTCTGTACAAATGTACACCCTATACACTCTGCACAAATGTGACCCTATACACTCTGTACAAATGTACACTGTATACAGTGGGTGAAATGAATAAATACATGAATATCTACATGAAAAAAACAGGGTGGTTGGTGGAATGGGTTATTGCACCGAAGAAAAGGCACTTATGAGGTACAATGGGGCAGTCCGTTCAGGGTGGTTATGGCCCTGGGGAAGAAGCTGTTCTTTAGCCTGTTTGTCTTGGTTTTAATGCACATGTAGCGCTTCCCAGAGGGCAGCAGGTGGAACAGGTCAGAGCCAGATGGGTGCTGTCCTTGATGATGGCACTGGCTCTGTTGAGGCAGCGGGAGGTGTAGATGTCCATCAGAGAGGGTAGAGGGCGGCCGATGATCTTCTGAGCCGTCTTGACTATTACGGACCGTAGATGGTGAAATCCCTAAATTCCTTGCAATAGCTGGTTGAGAAAGTTTTTTCTTAAACTGTTCAACAATTTGCTCACGCATTTGTTGACAAAGTGGTGACCCTCGCCCCATTCTTGTTTGTGAATGACTGAGCATTTCCTGGAATCTACTTTTATACCCAACCATGGCACCCACCTGTTCCCAATTTGCCTGTTCACCTGTGGGATGTTCCAAATAAATGTTTGATGAGCATTCCTCAACTTAATCAGTATTTATTGCCACCTTTCCAAACTTTTTTGTCACGTGTTGCTGGCATCAAATTCTAAAGTTAATGATTATTTGCAAAAAAAAAAAAGTTTATCAGTTTGAACATCTAATATGTTGTCTTTGTAGCATATTCAACTGAATACGGGTTGAATATGATTTGCAAATCATTGTATTCCGTTTATATTTACATCTAACACAATTTCCCAACTCATATGGAAACGGGGTTTGTACATGATCGAGGCTCCAGATGTTTTGGTCGGATCTTACGGGGTTCATGGTGACATTTGCTACACCAAATTATGGAATTGTGCCTATCTTTCACAATCATTATGAAAGACATGACAACTGATTTTTTTTTTAATGCATTCTAACTCGTAAATAAAAGTCTGCTTAAAGCGCAGCCAATGGGAGGTCCTCTATTCCGCCCATAAAACCCAGTGAATAACCATTCAAAAAGGGCCAACAATAATCAATTTACATTTCTTGACTAGTGATATTGTTATTATAAGTGCTAATGCGGACAAACTATTTTTAGCGGCGACGTGATCACTACTGTGTGTTCCTATGTTTACATCATCAAGTGGTCTACTGTTTCCTCGCTTCCCTGCTCCTCGGAAGTTAATTGTAGATCATAAATCACGCCACATGGAAAACAGATGGCTGAGGATGTAATCCGAATATTTTGTACACTTTGACAGCCATTTAGGACGACATGAAAAGACGCGTTGTCTTTATCTATTATTTAGAATGCATTAAAAAATATATGACCTCCTCTCATAATGATTGTGAAATATAGGCAACATTCAAAAAAATAAATTAACTGAGAGGTAGGGCTGGGCGATATATCGATATGCGCGATATATTGCGGGTTGGTTTCTTTGCGATATAGAAAATGACTATATCTTGATATTCGAGTATGCGTTCTCACGCAGTTGCTTTTAGCTGCGGGCATTAAACTACATGCTCTACTTGCTCTTTCTTGTCTCTCCTTCTCACAGACAGCAAGCGCACCTTCTTACACACGTCACATACTGTCACGACATACGTCACATACGTATACGGCCTCTCTCAGCAGAGAGGTAGCAGCATGACTAATGTTAGCTGTGATGCTAGCGGTAATACGAGCGAAAAAAGGTGCGAATCTGGTAACAAATGAAGGAATAATTAATTCCCCCAAAAAACAGCAGGGGGTCCATCGTCTGGCGGTGGTTTGGCTTCAAGTGGGAATATGCCGAACAGACAACCGTAATTTGTCAAGTGTGGGGCGAAAGCGTTGCTATAGCTCGGTTGGTAGAGTGGCCGTGCCATCAACCTGAGGGTTGCAGGTTCGATCCCCGCTTCCGCCATCATAGTCACTGCCGTTGTGTCCTTGGGCAAGACACTTTACCCACCTGCTCCCAGTGCCACCCACACTGGTTTAAATGTAACTTAGATATTGGGTTTTCACTATGTAAAGCGCTTTGAGTCACTAGAGAAAAGCGCTATATAAATATAATTCACTTCACTTCACTTCACTTAAAAAGTAGCATTATTGCTAATATGTAGCATCATTTGAAAAGTCACTTGTTAAAGTTAAAGTACCAATGATAGTCACAAACACACTAACTAGAGAATGAAGAGTGCTTACTCCGCAGTCAACATCTCCGTTCGGTGCCACACGACCACACCATCAAAATGCAGAGGCAAATATTTCCAGATCAACATCGTATGAGAAAATTTTGATTTTTTTTTAGTTGTGATTTCCTTCTCTGCATGAAAGTTTAAAAAGAGCATATATTAATGCAGTATGAAGAAGAATGTTTTAATGTAGACACATAGAATCATCATACTGCTGTGATTATATGCATCAAGTGTTCATTCAAGGCGAAGGCAAAATATCGAGATATATATCGTGTATCGCGATATGGCCTTTAAAAAAGGCCATATCGCCCAGCCCTACTGAGAGGCGGATCTTATCTCAAAACACTCCTAAGTTGGGGCACCATTGTATTTGTAATAGTCATACTTTTGTCCATAGAGTGTATCTTCCGCAGAGGACTTGATTCACTCATCGTTTGATTAGTTTCAAGAAATACGAGCAAATTAATTACACATGCTTTGTGACAATTGGACATTTTCTTTGTCATCCCTTAATCAGTTTCTACCTCTTTTTTCCCCTTCTGTATTAATTTCCATGCCTGCCCGTGTGCCCCAGGATTACAGGGCCAATGCTGTTCTATATTGATTTCAGAAGCTGTGAGATGACAAGTTTGGTCTCAGTTCACTGTGTTTGTATCTGACTCAGTGCAAGCTGCTGCTTTTAGCCTCAGGGAGCGAGACATCATTGTGAAAGAGGCAGACGAAGATGGTTATCCGTCACACATGCATTTATACGCCATATTATGGCTTTCTGGTGAGGTCTATTGTTTGGACTGCTGAAAGCACAGTTGGGAAGTCCCTTTGGAACACTGCTGAGCTGCCATAAGGGATTGTGGCAAATACTCAAAAGAAGGTGAGTCAGGGGTACTTACTGTGCCTGCTGTTATGGCCTGGACCAGAAACAGCCCCTGCATGGTTATCAGTGGATGGTTAAGGTCCCATATAATACTATTTTTCAACCATTTTACACTAGTCTCAGAGGTCCCACAATGGTGTATGTTGCCAGTATAATAAGTCTCTTATTCTTTTTAATAACATTGCTTTTCTGAAGCTAACCAATAATAAATCAAATACGTCTTACCATTAATGCGACTTCTTGAACAGGTGCGGTAAAAACGGATGGATGGATTAAAATGCATGAGAATGTTTTATATTTTTAACACTGTGATTACCAGAGGAATTATTCATTACTTACCGTGTTAAGCAATGTCAGCTAAGATTTATCTGAGAGCCAGATGCAGTCATGAAAAGAGCCACATCTGTCTCGACAGCCATAGGTACCCTACCCCTGCTATAACGTGTGCTGTTGCTGCAACCGGACGCTGCATCACGTGCAACAAAGGTATTGGAATATGGCACTCTTTGTGAATTGCTGTACCAAGGGATTTCGGTCTGTGTCTATCAAAGTACCGAATTTGGTACTCACCCCTATAGTATATCACATACTACATTAAAGAGTGGGACAGGAGGACACAAATGTCAGCAACACTAGCATGTTGTGAAATACAGTGCTATCATTACAGTCACATTCTATCAGCAAAATCCTCCAAAGATGGACTATTCGCTGAAGAAAACAATGTCCAAACTAGCCTGTCTGTAGCTAACTGGCAGATACTAGGAAGAGCTCCAGGCTGTAGTTCATGATGTGTAGTGAAGCCTGTTGATTTACAAAGCTGTCATTTGTGAAAGACTGGGTGTATACACATGCGGGCTCATCTCGCTTGGCGTGTATTTTTTTGTCGTCATGAAAAAAAAAGCAACCGTAAGAGTGTCACATAGGGTCGCCAACCGTCTCTTGAAAAATTAATGATAATCAAAAGCACGCTGAGACAGACTTTGCGAAAAAAAACTGAGTAAAAGTGTACCGAGCGCTCAAAAACGAGAGAAATAGAAGAAAAGCCACGAGTATAAGACTAATGTTTTCCGCAAAACGCTTGATAAAATGCTGAAAGAGCATGAGGAAACACAGGCTATGGTGTCTTTGGAAGAGGAGAAAGAGCAGGGAAGTCCGAAAATGGCAATTGTTTTATATTAAATTTTTGGTCATAACCCCGAAAAGGACAAGCGGTAGAAAATGGATGGATGTTAACCATATCAGTTTTGAAGTAATCATGGACCAGGGCAACAAAAATATACAATAAAGTATAGTTTGCAATAATATTTTGCATGTCTTTATGCACACTGTCTATGTGGGAAAATGGGTTCCAGTTCTGTAGATGATGTCATACCAAGAGGGGGCGGCATATCAAGTCTGGTGATGGAAAGGGGGCTTTCCAAGGCGTTCTAATTGATATTATGGGAAATCATTTCCAGATTTGTTTTTAAGAGCCAAGAATACATAAAGAGAATTTGTTAGTGAAATGTCTGTCAGCTGGATACTGTGGGTGTCATGATCATGTTTTGTTTAGTTATGTTCTATTAGTTTTGGACTCCCTCAGTTGCTGTTTTGTGCACCTCTGGGTTCGTTTTGGTTTCCATGGAGATTAATTGGGTTCACCTGCCTCTGGTTATTGGTCGGCAAGCTCACCTGCTGTCGAGCACTAATCAGAGAGCTATTTATTCACGTTGCTCGCCACACTCTGTCTGGCTTCATTGTTTGCTTCATGCAACAAGTTACGTTTGGTTATTTCTGTGATTCTTGATTCTTGTTCCTGCGCTAAGCTTCGCCATAGCTTCCCATGCTATCGGCCCGCTTTCCTGTTTATTCTTGTTTTCTTGACTGATTTATGGAAAATAAATCATCCTCTTACCTGCACGCTTTGTCCGGAGTGGTCTGTCTGCATCCCGAGGGAACGAACCCCGCAGTAAGATGCGACCCACACATAACAATGGGTCCTTGAAGGATCTGTGCATTACTGCAAATATGAAGCAGTGTGATTCTTGTGTCACTGACATTCTATTGTCTACTTTTTCCAAGAGCAGAGGATACGTGATGTTCTGCAGGGTACACCAAATACAAACACCCATCCTCCCCCGCAGCGATTAATCCACCTTTCAGTGCATGTCACATTTCGTTGTTTTCAGCTGTCTTCTTGTCCGACCCATGTCGTCTCTTGAAAGATGCATGCGGATTCCTGGCAGCTGTCTCTCCCTCATTTTGCGACCAACACGCCATGATTCCATGCATGATCGGCTTGTGAAGCTTTCTCTGAAGCTTCCATGTATCAGTTTAAACAACACATTAAATCTTGAGTTCATCGAGAGGCCACAGCTACAAAACCCAAAACCAGTGTAGTTGGCACGTTGTGTAATTCATAAATAAAAGCAGAATACAACGATTTGCAAATTCTTTTCAACTTATATTCAATTGAATAGACTGCAGAAATAAGATATTTAATGTTCAAACTGAGAAACATTTTTTTTTTTTGAAAATAATTATAAACTTAGAATTTAATGGCAGCAACACATTGCAAAAAAGTTGGCACAGGGGCATTTTTACCACTTTGTAACATGGCCTTTCCTTTTAACAACACTCAGTAAACGTTTGGGAATTGAGGAGAACAATTTTTGAAGCTTTTCATGTGGAATTCTTTCCCATTCTTGCTTAATGTACAGCTTAAGTTGTTCAACAGTCCGGGGTCTCTGTTGTGGTATTTTAGGCTTCATATTGCGCCACACATTTTCAATGGGAGACAGGTCTGGACTGCAGGCAGGCCAGTCTAGTACCCGCACTCTTTTACTATGAAGCCACACTGTTGTAACATGTGACCTGGTATTGTCTTGCTGAAATAAGCAGGGGCGTCCATGATTACGTTGCTTTAAATGGCAACATATGTTGCTCCAAAACCTGTTATGTACCTTTCAGCATTAATGGGACGGCGTGGCGAAGTTGGTAGAGTGGCTGTGCCAGCAATCGGAGAGTTGCTGGTTACTGGGGTTCAATCCCCACCTTCTACCATCCTAGTCACGTCCGTTGTGTCCTTGGGCAAGACACTTCACCCCTTGCTCCTGATGGCTGCTGGTTAGCGCCTTGCATGGCAGCTCCTGCCATCAGTGTGTGAATGTGTGTGTGAATGGGTGAATGTGGAAATACTGTCAAAGCGCTTTGAGTACCTTGAAGGTAGTAAAGCGCTATACAAGTATAACCCATTTATCATTATTTATCATTTACTTTCACAGATGTGTAAGTTACCCATGCCTTTCGCACTAATACACCCCCATACAATCACAGATGCTAGCTTTTGAACATTGCGCCTATAACAATCTGGATGGTTCTTTTAATAATAATAATACATTTTGTTTATAAGGTGCCTTTCTGGGCACTCAAGAACACCGTACAAAATCACAACAATAAAATCAAATTGGATAACAAAACAACAACAACAACAACAAAGAGAAAAGAAAAGATGATTATAATGGATAAGCAGTCAGGGATAGGTGTGTTTTGAGTCTTGATTTGAAGAGGGATATTGAATCTAAGTTACAAAGGTCTGGTGGTAAAGAGTTCCAAAGATGTGGGGCAGAGCAGCTGAAAGCTTGGGCACCCATGGTGGACAGTTTAAATAAAGGGACAGTGAGATGGATGGATGAAGAGGATCTTAGGGAACGTGAGGGCGTGGCGACATGGGTCAGGTCAGAGAGATATGATGGAGAGAGGTTATGGATGGCTTTGAAAGTGGGGAGAATTATTTTAAAGTGGATGCGATGTTTGATGGGTAGCCAGTGGAGTTGCTGCAGAACAGGGGTGATGTGCTGGATTGAAGGGATTCTGGTGATTATCCGGGCTGCAGAGTTCTGGAGAAGCTGAAGTTTGTGAAGTGACTTGTGAGGGAGACCAAACAGAAGAGAGTTGCAGTAGTCCAGGCGAGAGGTGACCAGGCTATGGACTAGTATGGCAGCAGTATGAGGGGTAAGGGATGGGCGAAGACGATTAATGTTCCGAAGATGAAAGTAAGCAGACCGGGTAATGTTGTTTATGTGGGCTTTAAAGGAGAGTGTGCTGTCGAGGATGACACCCAGACTCTTGACTTGGGAGGAGGGTGAGACAGAGGAATTGCAGAGAGTAATGGACAAGCTGTTGGTTTTGGTGAGAATGGTTTTTGTACCGACAAGTAGGATTTCGGTTTTATTACTATTGAGTTGAAGGAAATTGGATGAGAACCACTGCTTGAGTTCACTGAGGCAGTCTGTAAGGGAGGAAGGAGGGAGAGAGGCAGTTGGTTTGGTGGAGATGTAGAGCTGGGTGTCATCCGTATAACAGTGAAAATGTATTTTAAATTTACGGAAAATATTGCCCAGGGGAAGAATGTAAATGATAAAATGGTTCTTTTCCGCTCTGTTCCGGAGGACACGATGTCCACAGTTTCCAAAAACAATTTGAAATGTGAACTTGTCAGCCTACAGAACACTTTTCCACTTTTGCGTCAGTCCATTTTAGATGAGCTCGGGCCCAGTGAAGCTGGCGGCGTTTGTGGGTGTTGTTGATAAATGGCTTTTGCTTTGCATAGTAGAGTTTTAACTTGCACTTACAGATGTAGCGACGAACTGTAGTTACTGACAGTGGTTTTCTGAAGTGTTCCTGAGCCCATGTGGTGATATCCTTTACACACTGATATCGGTTTTTGATGCAGTACCGCCTGAGGGATCGAAGGTCACGGGCATTCAATGTTGGTTTTCAGCCTTGCTGCTTACGCGCAGTGATTTCTACAGATTCTCTGAATCTTTTGATGATATTACGAATCGTAGATGGTGAAATCCCTAAATTCCTTGCAATAGCTGGTTGAGAAATGTTGTAATTGTTGTATATTTGATGGTCGTGTGATGGGTGATGAGCCAAGGAGACGCCAAGAGGAATCGTCAAACAAAAAGCTTTATTTGTTTCAGCGAGCCTCGGGCTGGAGCTGCAGCTCTAGGAGAAGAAGTGTGCCGAATCTCTTCATTCTGCTGTCCTTTCGGAACACTGTCCTTTAAATATATTTCCTGTTGACCTCCTCTCATTGTGGGTCTAATATTGATGCCGGACAGTCTGGCCTGTCTATCTTTTCTTGTCATTATTCCTATGATTAGTTTAAGTCTGGTGACCTCCGAACCCTATCCTCTGTCCCTATCTGTGGACCTTCTACCAGGTGTTGCTAATGTCTTTAATCTTCCTCCTGACACCTACATTCTCTCCTGTGGACACTCTCTTCAGTGGTGTGGAACTTTGCACTTTGACCTTAGTAGAAGAATACTTTTAAAAGATTATGTGGCCAAATACAAACACATGCTACTTCCAATCCTATAAGATAATTGTACATGATATAATTAACCACATTGTTAAACAATTTGCTCAGGCATTTGTTCACAAAGTGGTGACCCTCTCCCCATCCTTGTTTGTGAATGACTGAGCATTTCATGGAAGCTGCTTTTATACCCAATCATGGCACCCACCTGTTCCCAATTAACTTGTTCACCTGTGGGATGTTCCAAATAAGTGTTTGATGAGCATTCCTCAACTTTCTCAGTCGTTTTTGCTACTTGTACCAGCTTTTTTGAAACATGTTGCAGGCATCAAATTCTAAATGAGCTAATATTTGCAAAAAATAACAAAGTTTTCCAGTTCGAACGTTAAGTATCTTGTCTTTGCAGTCTATTTCAATTGAATATAGGTTGAAAAGGATTTGCAAATCAATGTGTTCTGTTTTTATTTACGATTTACACAACTGGTTTTGGGTTTTGTATTAGGATATTCTTTTTATTCTTCTTCTCTTCTACGTGAGAGCTGCTTAGGTAGAAGGTGAAGGGAGGTGGTGGTGGCATCTTCTCCATCTGCGTTTGTGTCCATCATGTGTCATGTTTTGGCTGTGTCTCCATTTCATCACTGAAGATCAGTGTCCCTCAGAGGCAGGAGGTGTTCTTGTCCTACGCATCTGCATTTCGACTCAGCTCAGCGTCGCCGGTGCCCAGCTCTCACCTTTGTGACACCGACTCCTCAGCAGACACCTCCTCCACGCACGGCCTCAGCTGCTGGACAGGCAGCTGTCCATG
The DNA here is from genome assembly GCF_033978685.3 of Nerophis lumbriciformis. Taxonomy (NCBI): domain Eukaryota; kingdom Metazoa; phylum Chordata; class Actinopteri; order Syngnathiformes; family Syngnathidae; genus Nerophis; species Nerophis lumbriciformis. The sequence goes on from NC_084548.2 coordinate 53,124,305, forward strand.
TAGATAAAGCAGGAGAAGACACACACTGTACACTGAGTTAACATCACTGCCTGCATTTCTAACACCTTTGCAATAGCAACCTTTGGGATTTCTCCCAAAGGGATTACAGGCTAATTTAAAAAAATAAAAAAAAATAAAAAAAGTCAAATACTATTTAAAGTGACAGGTCAGGTTCTTCTTGACTTTTTTGCCAATAAACACGTCATCCGGCAATGGCTGTTTTAATCAAATTTGAATAAATGAAAAAACAGTGAAATGAATTATTGACTTAAAAGGGAGGGGAACGGACTGCATATAAAGTAGCTAAATCAATGCGTCTTGTCGTTCTCTATCAAAAATGTTTACAAATAACTAGGAATGTGCTGGGACGACACTGAAAACTCCCAAGTGGAATATCTGTTGATGCCGGTTTTAATTGCAAAACATTATTTTTCATAACCAATAAAGTGAAAATAGTTCCAGGTTGCAACTACCACATCGTAAAACTGCCGTGCATGGCTTGAAAAGTAGCATTTTCATTCATTTCAATGGCAAAAGGGTGAATATTTGACGTTCGCTTTTCAAAACTAAATAAACTTTAATAAAGTAAAGCTACTTGCTCTCTGACACATTAGGACAGTGTATTTCAACCTTTTCTGAGCCAAAAAAAAATCCTGAGGCACACCACCAGCAGAAAACATTAAAAAATGAAACTCAGTAGCCGATATTGACAATAAAAAGTTGTTTTCGCAATTGTTGGATATGACTTAAACCATAACCAAGCATGCATCAATATAGCTCTTGTCTCAAAGTAGGTGTACTGTCACGACCTGTCACATCACGGCGTGACTTATTTGGAGTTTTTTGGTGTTTTCCTGTGTGTAGTGTTTTAGTTCTTGTCTTGCCCTCCTATTTTGGTGGCTTTTCCTCTCTTGTTGGTATTTTCCTGTAGCAATTTCATGTCTCCCTTGAACGCTATTCCCCGCACCGGCTTTGTTTTCGCAATCAAGACTATTTAAGTTGTGCGGACGCTATCCTTCTTTGTGGGGACATTGTTGATTGTCATGTCATGTACGGATGTACTTTGTGGACGCCGTCTGCTCCACACGCTGTAAGTCTTTGCTGTCATCCAGCATTCTGTTTTTGTTTACTTTGCAGCCAGTTCAGTTTTAGTTTTGTTTTGCATAGCCATCCTAAGCGTCAATGCCTTTTCTTAGCGGCACTCGCCTTTTGTTTATTTTTGGTTTAAGTGTTAGATACCTTTTTACCTGCACACTGCCTCCCGCATATTGTGATCACAACAAACCATGTTCCCGACATCTACAAAGCAATTAGCTACCTGCTGCCACCTACTGATATGGAAGAGTATTACACGGTTACTCTGCCGAACTCTAGACAGCACAGACACTCAACAACTTCACATTTGCAGATTATAATTACTGCTTTTCAAAAAATATTTTTAACCCAATTAGGTGAAATTACATAATCTCCCACGGCACACCAGACTGTATCTCACGGCACAATAGTGTGCCGCGGCACAGTGGTTGAAAAACACTGCATTAGGATATTGGAAAGAACAGTTGCGGTATACTCTCTCGTGGTCTTGTATAGAGCTCTGGATGTCACATGACGTCATGTTTTTCAATGATTTAGTTCTTTAATTAAATTAATATAATCTGCTTCTTATTCTCACCACTGTCTTTCACTTGCCCTTTCTTTGTTTTCTTGCTAGCTATTAGCCTACAAGCTATGAAGAGAGACACCAAAAGTTTTGGTCGGATCTTTCGGTGTTCACTGTGACATTTGTTATGCCAACTGGCGGTGGAAAGGCTCGGAGCACACATTTTTGCTCGCAACCTAAAGCATAACAAATCGGCCGAGAGACAGCTCGTATCTTAAAATCTTTTTAAACTTATTAGCTTTCCTGCAATCAGATATTGCCCCTCTAAAGCACTCTAGCTTTAGAGCAACAATTTGATTTTTTGCTCTGCATTTCTTATTGCTGAGTGACCCTGAGCAACAAGTATTTAGCCTGCGGGTTTTAGCTTGTTAACCCTGCAAGATCAGTGACATAACACATAGGTCCAACTCGCCCTAAATAAACCAAAAACTGCCAGAAAGCAGCATTTGTCAACATGGACCAGTAAGTGCCAGTAAAATGTTAGTCTATTATTTCCCCTTTTTAGTATTTTTTATTTATTTTTTTTATATATGTATTTTCTATTCTGTAGCCCTTTGAGATCTCCTGACAAGGGCAATATAAATAATATTATTATTAACTACAAGTTTGGTTAGCTGCAAAACTCTAACCAGAAAGACAGCGACATTACTACTTGAGGAAACACAAGATAAGGTAGGACAAAGTATCATTTTAATTTAATTGTGGCATGCGTGCAATATCACTGATGTGCGACATGCACTGAGATAAATGCCGGCTTTTTTATGCAGCTCTGTATCGATCCAAGAGTGGGCAGGTGTACCTAATTTCTGGTTATCGTTTAGGAAGTTTATTTTCGACCATGACTGAAAAACAAAAAATGCGGGGATGTTCGTTTTCAAGATATATTATCTAAAAGTGTACATTTTCAAATTATACATTTTGATACTGTTGGGGTGGAGTGTTTCATCAATTGCAATTTGAGATTGCCTCCATGTGCACACGCAAACCGTTTGCAGAAAACTTTTATTACTATTTTAATAGTAATAAAAGCCTTGCATTAATGTCTCTGCCAAAATGTAAAAAAAAAAAAAAAAATGCGTGTTGTTGTATTCTGCAGGTTTGAAATAAATACTTCAAATTCAAAATTCAATATTTTTGAGACTGTTGAGCAAAATGTATGCAAAGTTTACACCAAAGCATATCTAATACATATTATCTAAACTACAAGGTGCTAAATTAGAATAATCATAGGTCCCCTTTATGTACAAAACCTACAACCAGTGAAGTTGGCACGTTGTGTAAATCGTAAATAAAAACAAAATGCAATGATTTGCAAATCCTTTTCAACTTATATTCAATTGAATAGACTGCAAAGACAAGATATTTGATGTTCAAACTCAGAAACTTAATTTTTTTTTGCAAATATTCATTAACTTAGAATTTAATGGCAGCAACACATCGCCAAAAAGTTGGCACAGTGGCATTTTTACCACTGTGTTATATGGCCTTTCCTTTTAACAACACTCAGTAAACGTTTGGGAACTGAGGAGACCAATTTTTTTAAGCTTTTCAGGTGGGATTCTTTCCCATTCTTGCTTGACGTACACCTTAAGTTGTTCAACAGTCCGGGGTCTCCGTTGTCGTATTTTACACTTCATAATGCGCCAAACATTTTCAAAGGGAGACAGGTCTGGACTACAGGCAGGCCAGTCTAGTACCCGCACTCTTTTACTACGAAGCCACGCTGTTGTAACACGTGCAGAATGTGGCTTAGCGTTGTCTTGCTGAAATAAGCAGGGGCATCCATGAAAAAGACGTTGCTTGGATGCTCCAAAACCTGTATGTAACTTTCAGCATTAATGGTGCCTTCACAGATGTGTAAGTTACCCATGTCTTGGGCACTAATAAACCCCCATACCATCACAAATGCTGGCTTTTGAAATTTGCGCCGATAACAATCCGGATGGTTATTTTCTTTTGGGTTCATATTTTTCTTTTGACTTTTCATCTTTGCCTTGCTCACTGAGTTAAAGTCTCAGACGATTTACTGGTGTTTTACATACTGTAAGAATGTTCATTGTTTCCAGAACATAGTGGCTTACAATTTAAATGGATTGGCTTTTGGGGCATTTAGAAATTCCACCGTGTCTTAACTATTTATTACCTGAACTGTTGTATTTAGAAATCCTTGAGGTACATTGTGTTACAAATTGAAAACAAGAAGTAAATATATGTGTTAGTAATTGCTATTTAGTGGGAAAGGGGTAAGATTAAATAAGCTTTGCTTCTTCTTACTTCTTCTCGGGCCTGTTTTAAAGAGAAATGTAAAATATGTGATGTATCATATTGAAACTGTATACATGTTGTAAATAAACTTCAACCAACTAACCAACTGTACAGTACATTTGCACTACAGGATCGCAATTTATTTTATTGTATTTATTATATATTCCTATTAACCTATAGCTATTTTACGATAGATTTAGTCCTTGTTATGGGTATTACCGCCTCTAAATTTGTAGTGCTCACATACACCAAAATAGTGTCCAATCGCTACCTCATAAAATTTGAAGTTAGAACCCAGTGTCAACAAATTGTTAATAACCAATGCTTTAACAGCCATAACATTAACGCTGCTACAACTACGACTCTCTACGGCCTACTGCCCTCTGTAATGGCGGCGTTCCCAAATTATGTAGGCTTCATTGACAGCCTCACTAACAACTTTAAGGATGCCTTGCACAACGCCATTGATCGTATAGCACCGTTAACACTAAAAAAGCCCCCTAAGAGACGTATCCCTTGGTTACGGACAAAACCAGAGCTCTTATCTTAAACAATCAAGTAGAAAGCTGTAACAAAAATAGTGTGCCACGAAACTAGAGGTCTTCCATCAAGCATGGAGTGATAGTTTAATAACCTATAAAAATGCTCTCACCTTAGCTACAACTAATTACTACTCTAATCTTATTCGCTTCAATAAAAACGATCTTAAATTTTTGTTTAACACCGTAACATCGTTAACCCAACCAGGGCCTTCTCCTAGTAGCTCCACCCACTCAGCTGATGGCTTTATGCTGTCAGGGGTGTGTCGTGTGAGACGACGAAGGTTGTAGTGATTTTAAATGCAGACAAACGAGGAGGCAGCGTGCAGTAAAAAAGAGTATTTAATGATTGCACAAACAAAAAGTGAAAGCAACAGGGAAGTGCTCTGACTGGACAGACCATAAATAAAACAAAAATGCTGGAACACAGCAAAAACACTTACAAAGAAGGCGGAGCAGACGGCTACGACAAAGTGCGTGCATACTTGATCTCATCATGGTAAGAATAATCCACAGTGACCAACGTCCCGACAACCAAATGGTGTCTCCAGCTCAACTTATATAGTGCTATTTACCAACAGAAAACAGGTAAGGGCAAAAATGCTCAAAGGCAGGCGTAAAGCTGCTGCAGGAAAAGAGAAAACAGGAAGTGAAAAACCACAAAATAAGAGCGCAAGACAGGAACTAAAACTACACAGAGAAAAATACCAACAAACTCAGGATAAGGCATGATCTGTTACAGCAGATCATGACATATGCAATTATTTACTTAAAAAAGTTAAGCTCTTTAGAAAGGAAATTAAAGACACCATGTCCCAGCTTTAACAGGTTTCCATAAACATAGATATGAATGTATGCATTAAAGTAAATGGTTTCCAAAAGAATCTCACTCGTTTTGAAGAAATACCGTTAGAGGAACTCCTGCGACTCGTTAATGGGACAAAACAGACATCATGTGGACTAGACACGCTTCCTGGGAAACTCATCCAGGAGCTGTTTGTAACATTAGGACCATCAGTGCTAAATATTATTAACTTATCACTCTCTTTTGGTACTATTCCTTTAGCATTCAAAACAGCCGTTATTCGTTCTGTGCTAACCTCTATTCTGACATCCTGCTAAACTACAGGTCGGTGTCGCACCTCTCGTTTATCTCAAAAATCCACTGCCTTGGACCCCGACTGGGTTCACAATCTTTGTGAACCCAGTCGGGGTCCAAGGCAGTGGGGGGCGTGGTCGGGGGTGGGGCGGGGGCGTGATTGGGGACGTGGTTAAGAGGGGAGGATATATTTACAGTTAGAATTCACCAAGTCAAGTATTTTATATATATATATATATATATATATATATATATATATATATATATATATATATATATATATATATATATATATATATATATATATATATATATATAAAAGAAATACTTGACTTTCAGTGAATTCTAGCTATATATATATATTTATTTTAATATATATATATATGTATATATATATTTATATATATATATATATGTATATATATATATATATATATATATATATATATATATATATATATATATATATATATATATATATATATATATATACAGGTAAAAGCCAGTAAATTAGAATATTTTGAAAAACTTGATTTATTTCAGTAATTGCATTCAAAAGGTGTAACTTGTACATTATATTTATTCATTGCACACAGACTGATGCATTCAAATGTTTATTTCATTTAATTTTGATGATTTGAAGTGGCAACAAATGAAAATCCAAAATTCCGTGTGTCACAAAATTAGAATATTACTTAAGGCTAATACAAAAAAGGGATTTTTAGAAATGTTGGCCAACTGAAAAGTATGAAAATGAAAAATATGAGCATGTACAATACTCAATACTTGGTTGGAGCTCCTTTTGCCTCAATTACTGCGTTAATGCGGCGTGGCATGGAGTCGATGAGTTTCTGGCACTGCTCAGGTGTTATGAGAGCCCAGGTTGCTCTGATAGTGGCCTTCAACTCTTCTGCGTTTTTGGGTCTGGCATTCTGCATCTTCCTTTTCACAATACCCCACAGATTTTCTATGGGGCTAAGGTCAGGGGAGTTGGCGGGCCAATTTAGAACAGAAATACCATGGTCCGTAAACCAGGCACGGGTAGATTTTGCGCTGTGTGCAGGCGCCAAGTCCTGTTGGAACTTGAAATCTCCATCTCCATAGAGCAGGTCAGCAGCAGGAAGCATGAAGTGCTCTAAAACTTGCTGGTAGACGGCTGCGTTGACCCTGGATCTCAGGAAACAGAGTGGACCGACACCAGCAGATGACATGGCACCCCAAACCATCACTGATGGTGGAAACTTTACACTAGACTTCAGGCAACGTGGATCCTGTGCCTCTCCTGTCTTCCTCCAGACTCTGGGACCTCGATTTCCAAAGGAAATGCAAAATTTGCATGGTTGGGTGATGGTTTGGGGTGCCATGTCATCTGCTGGTGTCGGTCCACTCTGTTTCCTGAGATCCAGGGTCAACGCAGCCGTCTACCAGCAAGTTTTAGAGCACTTCATGCTTCCTGCTGCTGACCTGCTCTATGGAGATGGAGATTTCAAGTTCCAACAAGACTTGGCGCCTGCACACAGCGCAAAATCTACCCGTGCCTGGTTTACAGACCATGGTATTTCTGTTCTAAATTGGCCCGCCAACTCCCCTGACCTTAGCCCCATAGAAAATCTGTGGGGTATTGTGAAAAGGAAGATGCAGAATGCCAGACCCAAAAACGCAGAAGAGTTGAAGGCCACTATCAGAGCAACCTGGGCTCTCATAACACCTGAGCAGTGCCAGAAACTCATCGACTCCATGCCACGCCGCATTAACGCAGTAATTGAGGCAAAAGGAGCTCCAACCAAGTATTGAGTATTGTACATGCTCATATTTTTCATTTTCATACTTTTCAGTTGGCCAACATTTCTAAAAATCCCTTTTTTGTATTAGCCTTAAGTAATATTCTAATTTTGTGACACACGGAATTTTGGATTTTCATTTGTTGCCACTTCAAATCATCAAAATTAAATGAAATAAACATTTGAATGCATCAGTCTGTGTGCAATGAATAAATATAATGTACAAGTTACACCTTTTGAATGCAATTACTGAAATAAATCAAGTTTTTCAAAATATTCTAATTTACTGGCTTTTACCTGTGTGTGTATATATATATATATATATATATATATATATATATATATATATATATATATATATATATATATATATATATATATATATATATATATGTATGTATATATATATATATATATATATATATATATATATATATATATATATATATATATATATATATATATATATATAAAAGAAATACTTGAATTTCAGTGTTCATTTATTTACACATATACACACACATAACACTCATCTACTCATTGTTGAGTTAAGGGTTGAATTATCCATCCTTGTTCTATTCTCTGTCACTATTTTTCTAACCATGCTGAACACCCTCTCTGATGATGCATTGCTGTCTGGCACGCACAAAAGTGCTTTCATCAAATGCACTAGAGTCTGGAATCTTCCATCTCTCCCTAGCATGGCCCAAAACCGGTCAATCTTTGCTTCCTGAGGAAGATCTTCACTGCTAAGCACTTGGTAGTCCACTACTTCTTCCCGGAGGCTATCCAGGTCCAATCGCAGCTGCGGCTTGGAACTTACAAGCGTATTTCTTCATCTTACTCGTCGTCGGCGTCGCCACGGCTGTATCTTCCTCGTTCTTCTGCTTCATCTCCTTGTTGTGTGCGCAGTTGTGCACTGCACTCTCTAAAAGCCCTAGATGTCATTGTCACATATGCATGTACAGTAGATGGCAGTATTGTCCTGTTTAAGGGTGTCACAACATTGCTGTTTACGGCAGACGAACTGCTTTACGGTAGACGAAAACGTGACTGCTGTTGTTGTGTGTTGTTACCGCGCTGGGAGGACGTTAATGAAACTGCCTAACAATAAACCCACATAAGAAACCAAGAATTCGCCTTCGATCATTCTACAGTTATAACGTGATTGGGCAGGCACGCTGTTTATATTGTGGGAAAGCAGAGGTGAAAACAGGCTGTCCTCACTCAGGTCCACATGGAGCTGGAGGGGGCGTGGCCTCCAGCTCCGCCTGAATTTCGGGAGAAAATTTGTCCCGGGAGATTTTCGGGAGAGGCGCTGAATTTCGGAAGTCTCCCGGAAAATCCGGGAGGGTTGGCAAGTATGATCGCTAGAATCTGTACCATTTTGTCCATTAGTGACGCTGAGATCATTTGTTACATTTCATCTTGATTACTGTAACTGGCGGCCCAAAGCTTTTAATTTGGCCTGCCGAACAACACCCAAATAGGCTTGATGAACCCATTAAAACTAGGGTTGCTCAAGTACGCAGTACTCCCGCCACCCCATTTGGGGCAACAGCGAAACATTTCTGTCACAATGAAGTAGCTGTGGGTGAGTAGAAAAAGATGGCACTATCGACCCTGTAAAAAATCTAAATAAATCGCGAAAATCAGACTTTTAACAGCGACTGGACAACGAAGTATGAATGTATTGAAATTGCTGACTTTGATGTCTTTTGTATTTGTGGTCGTGTTGTTTTTGGCTATCAAAACTGGTTAAATACATGTAGCGCTGAATTTGACCAGCAAAGGGTAATAAAACTACACTAACGGTGTAATTGTGTTAAACCACATGTGTACTGTTTGCTGCACGTATTTACACTAAACCTTCTATTTTATTGATGTAACATACACAATGGACATTATTTGTGTAAAATAATAATAGACATTATACTTTTGCAAAGTGTATATGTTCAGTCTTACAAACCTAAATAACGGAAGACGTATAAAGAAATAAAACTGAAGAAGAAAAATGATTCAAAAGAAAGAACATATATCTGTCTAGCTGCACATGCTGGAAACGAGTAGCAAGGGCAGAATAATTAATTTATTGACAGAACAGTGTGAAAGCTGATGTGTTTACTTTGTAAATAAGTAAACGCAGCTCAAAGGAATATAACCTGCGGAGGCACTTTCTAAAGAATCATCCATATTTTTATGTCTGGGCCCTCTTCATTATGTAGTTGAATATACCTGATTTAACGTATAATTTTCAGGGCTCCCCATGTTCAGCATTAAAAGATTACAGTTGGTTCAAAATGTGGCTGATAGACTTTTAAATAAGACAAGAAAGTTTGATCATATTACACCTATACTGGCCCACCTGCTCTCGCTCCCGGTACACTAAAGGTGCTACTTTAAAGTTATATTACTTACGTACAAAACATTAAACAGTTTAACACCATCGTATCTTGCTGATTGTATTATACCCTACGTTCCGTCCCGAAACTTACGTTCCATGAAAACCTGCTTATTAGTGATTCCCAGAGCTCCAAAAAAGTCTGCAGTCTCTAGAGCAGTGGTTCTCAAACTTTTTTTGTCATCCCCCACTTTGGACAAGGGGGAGTTTTCAAGCCCCACCTGCCCCCATCGCCCCAACAGAGCGCTAATGCCAAGCTTTAACATTTTCAAATGTATTGAACATCAAGTTGTATACATTCAAACTCAATAACATAAAATAACATTAAGTTCAATAATAAATAAAATAACTGTGCAGCTGTGATATAACTTGCATCAAGTTCAATAATAAATCAAATAACTTCCATCAAGTTCAATAATAAATAAAACAAAAGTGTTATAACTTGCATCAAGTTCAATAATAAATAAAAAAAAGTGTTATAACTTGCATCACGTTCAATAATAAATCAAAAAAAGTGTTATAACTTGCATCACGTTCAATAATAAATCAAAAAAACTGTTATAACTTGCATCAAGTTCAATAATAAATCATAACATTTTTTATAACTTGCATCACGTTCAATAATAAATCAAAACAAGTGTTATAACTTGCATCAAGTTCAATAATAAATCAAATAACTTGCATCAAGTTCAATAATAAATCAAAAAAAGTTTTATAACTTGCATCAAGTTCAATAATAAAAAAAAAGTGTTATAACTTGCATCAAGTTCAATAATAAATCAAAAAAAGTGTTATAACTTGCATCAAGTTCAATAATAAATCAAATAACTTGCATCAAGTTCAATAATAAATAAAACAAAAGTGTTATAACTTGCATCAAGTTCAATAATAAATCAACAAAAGTGTTATAACTTGCATCAAGTTCAATAATAAATCAAAAAAAGTGTTATAACTTGCATCAAGTTCAATAATAAATAAAACAAAAGTGTTATAACTTGCATCAAGTTCAATAATAAATCAAAAAAAGTGTTATAACTTGCATCAAGTTCAATAATAAATCAAATAACTTGCATCAAGTTCAATAATAAATACAATAAAAGTGCCACTTTGCAATCTTTGCAAAAAAAAAAGGAGGAGCTATGCATTTGGCAAGACAGGGCAAGTGACAGCACTTTCCCCCAGGAGAGCCACCTTGCTTCACTGTGAAACAGCACGGCTGTATGATCAGCTCCCATTTCCTCACACAGTGCAGAGAACAGTCGCGCTTTCAGTGGTCGTGTTTTGATCAAATTTACCGCGCTCACAACATCTGTTAAAACCTCATTGAGTTCGGGGCTGAGCTGCCTTGACGCTAGTGCTTCCCGGTGAATGACACAGTGTGTGCCCGTCAGATTTTTGTTTCTCTGCAGGCGCTGGCTCTGGCTCGACGACCTTTGAGGTGCGAGTCACGATTGTATATATTTGTGTAATTGTGATCCACACATTAGCCTGCTACCCATCCGCGCGAAAGTTTGTTCCGCTTAGCCCCGCCCCCATTAGTTACTGTTGCTATGTCTGTCAAACTTTCGCTTGTACCGAGAAATATAAAGCCTACAGTAAAAATAAGTACCGGTAATTTCCATTTATTTATATAGCGGATTTCACAGACAGAATCACAAAGTGATTTACAGTGTGTATAGAAAATGAAAGCATAGTAAAAAAAATAATCTAAGAATATAATAATTTTTAAAAAAAATTTAAAGTGAAATTTCCTCCCGTTCCTCGCGCCCCACCTGTCATGTCTCTATTCCCCACCAGTGGGGCGCGCCCCACACTTTGAGAAACGCTGCTCTAGAGCGTTTTCTATCCGGGCTCCAGTACTCTGGAATAACCTACCGGCAACAGTGAAAGATGCCACCTCGGTAGACACATTAAAGTTGCACCTTAAAACTCATCTTAATACTCTATCTTTTAAGTAGACTCAGTTTTAGACCAATTGACCTGCCCTTTCTCTTTTTTGCCCCCCTCTCCTGTAAGGAGAGGTTACCAGAAGGCCACGGATAATCCCTGGAGAGATACCATTCTGGAGGAGTTCTAAATCATGACCCGGGATGGACCACGCCTCTATGACTTGGATGAAGACCTCCTACGACCCTCTGCTTGCCCCCAATGGACTAGACTCTTTAGTTATCATGAATAATTTGCAAAAACTGTACCCACTTGGCATCTATTGCAGCCGGTCATCCAGAAGGGTGGTTACCCCACATCTGCGACCCTTTCCCAAGGTTTGTGTGTATTCCCATTTTGAGTTTTTCCTTGCCCATATGTGGGTTCAGACCAGTGATGTCATTGTGGTTTGTGCAGTTCTTCGAGGCACCTGAGATTAAGGGCTAACATAAACTTTGATTGATTGATGATTGATTTATAACCTACTGTGACTGCGTGGGTTCCCTCCGGGTACTCCGGCTTCCTCCCACCTCCAAAGACATGCACCTGGGGATAAGTTGATTGGCAACACTAAATTGGCCCTAGTGTGTGGATGTGAGTGTGAATGTTGTCTGTCTATCTGTGTTGGCCCTGCGATGAGGTGGCGACTTGTCCAGGGTGTACCCCGCCTTCCGCCCGATTGTAGCTGAGATAGGCTCCAGCGCCCCCCGTGACCCCAAAGGGAATAAGCGGTAGAAAATGGATGGATGGATGGATGTATTTATATCCTATTCTAGTTTTGTTAGTATGCAAGCAGAGGGTCGTAGAAGGTCTTCATCCAGGTCATAGAGGCGTGGTCCACCCTGGGTCATGACTTAGAACAGCTAGCACTTCCTCCAGAATGGTATCTCTCCAGGGATTATCCGTGGCCTTCTGGTATAATAATTATTGACATTTTTACACAAAGAGTCCAATATTTATTTTTTTGGACCCAATAAGAGGCACACGCCACAAAACTCTGTAAACCAGGAGTATTTTCACATGTTCTTGTCTCCATTTCCACTCATATTGTATCATTTCTGTTTACCTAAGGCAAACTTTTGAGACAAATCTACTGTAAATAATCTGAAAAGAGCGAGAAGTCAAACCCGTCTGGTTACCACGGGAAAGAGCATTTCAGTCACAGGGGCCCAAAGCAGGCCACAGGCTGATGAAGACAAATGTGCAAACACATGTTGGCAGAATTGCTTTTTGGTTGAGTGTGATCGGCTACGCTCAGCAGGGCGGAACCACGACTTGTGATTTATAGTTTTTTGTGCTGCCCATGGACCACCACTGTCTGCTGCCTCCCACGACTGCCATTACCATGGGTGTCCATTAGAATCTCGCCTACTGCTACCCTCAGTAGGAGAGCCCAGGAGAGGAAAGGAAAAAGGAGGGAAGGGGATGGAGGGAGGCGAGACGAATGAGTCAAGACGAGAGCTTCCGAGAGATAGTCTTGTTATTCAAACAGCGTAGTCTACAAAAGCATGATACAGGCATAAAGGAGAGTAGAAGGCTGAAAAGACACAGCAGATGATATGATAAAGGTCAAAAAGAACCTTTGTAAAAGCTTGAGGGCTCTGAAGAGTAAGGACAAGAAAGGGTTTCTCCTCATAGGTCATGTGTGACTTCATCCGGATGCCTTTAACCTCACAACAAGCTAAAAAAAAAAGAGTAAAATACCATTTTATTTTAATGCACCATGATAAATATAAATGGATGGTAGTAAAAGTTGATGGATATTTTAGAGTCTGGGCAAGTTTCTACAAGCACTCAACTTTAAACAGTAATGTTAGACACTGATGCTTGTCCTGACTGGTCTACCTGGTCTCTGATTGGGTGATTCAAGGTCAGATCGCAGTGATATTATTCTCATTAGAAGACAGTGTACCATCAAAATGCATTTGAAGCTTTTTTCTGCAAAGTGTAACTATTGCATAGTCTTGTTTTAATGTAATTCAACATAAATGCTGTTTATTCTTTGTCATCAGCTATGAATCACAACATATTCAATAATTGTTGATTGTCAGTCTTCCTAGCTTCCTCAGCATCAATGAAAAAGTCACTTTCCTTTTTTCTACCCAGGTCTGTTCCCTTGCTTTGCCCAGAGCCTTATAGCATCTCCTAGTGGCAGACTGCATGCTGCCTTCAGTACTATTAAAATAAATAATATCAGCCAGTCAATATTGTCACAGGCCTGGTCAGAAATAAAAAAAACATTTGAACTGAGCTTGTTTGTATATTTGATCGCTTTGCTGTTTCGTATGTGTGCTGTCAGATACTTGCTTGTTATTACTTTTCTAGAGGGCTTTTTTTTACATTTTTATTTACCCTTGTTGTGTTATTTTGACGATTTTTTTGTCCTTTTGGGTAAATTGTTGCTATATTTACGGCCATAACTTTGGTTGTGTTACCCATAAGGATTTTTTTCATGTTCAATTTTTATATATTTTTTTACTTCAAATTCTTTGAAATGTGTACAGCTGAAGTAATGGACATTGGAGTGTTACTTTCAAAGGCAAAATTAAAGTATTGCTAGAAACATAATTTTATATGGGACTTTATTGTATTATATGTACAGTACATGTTCCAAAAAGAAAAAGGCATATAATACCACCAGAATTAGAGATATTACAAGTCAAAGTGATGAAGCTTAGTGTTACGCTCAAGACTTGGTGTAACTCAGTGTTTCTCAAAGTGTGGGGCGCGCCCCACTGGTGGGGAATAGAGACATGACAGGTGGGGCGCGAGGAACGGGAGGAAATTTCACTTTAAATTTTTTTTAAAAATTATTATATTCTTAGATTATTTTTTTTACTATGCTTTCATTTTCTATACACACTGTAAATCACTTTGTGATTCTGTCTGTGAAATCCGCTATATAAATAAATGGAAATTACCGGTACTTATTTTTACTGTAGGCTTTATATTTCTCGGTACAAGCGAAAGTTTGACAGACATAGCAACAGTAACTAATGGGGGCGGGGCTAAGCGGAACAAACTTTTGCGCGGATGGGTAGTAGGCTAATGTGTGGATCACAATTACACAAATATATACATTTGTGACTCGCACCTCAAAGGTCGTCGAGCCAGAGCCAGCGCCTGCAGAGAAACAAAAATCTGACGGGCACACACTGTGTCATTCACCGGGAAGCACTAGCGTCAAGGCAGCTCAGCCCCGAACTCAATGAGGTTTTAACAGATGTTGTGAGCGCGGTAAATTTAATCAAAACACGACCACTGAAAGTGCGACTGTTCTCTGCACTGTGTGAGGAAATGGGAGCTGATCATACAGCCGTGCTGTTTCACAGTGAAGCAAGGTGGCTCTCCTGGGGGAAAGTGCTGTCACTTGCCCTGTCTTGCCAAATGCATAGCTCCTCCTTTTTTTTTTGCAAAGATTGCAAAGTGGCACTTTTATTGTATTTATTATTGAACTTGATGCAAGTTATTTGATTTATTATTGAACTTGATGCAAGTTATAACACTTTTTTTGATTTATTATTGAACTTGATGCAAGTTATAACACGTTTGTTTTATTTATTATTGAACTTGATGCAAGTTATAACACTTTTTTTGATTTATTATTGAACTTGATGCAAGTTATAACACTTTTGTTGATTTATTATTGAACTTGATGCAAGTTATAACACTTTCGTTTTATTTATTATTGAATTGATGAAAGTTATTTGATTTATTATTGAACTTGATGCAAGTTATAACACTTTTATTTGATTTATTATTGAACTTGATGCAAGTTATAACACTTTTTTTTTATTATTGAACTTGATGCAAGTTATAAAACTTTTTTTGATTTATTATTGAACTTGATGCAAGTTATTTGATTTATTATTGAACTTGATGCAAGTTATAACACTTGTTTTGATTTATTATTGAACGTGATGCAAGTTATAAACATTTTTATGATTTATTATTGAACTTGATGCAAGTTATAACAGTTTTTTTGATTTATTATTGAACGTGATGCAAGTTATAACACTTTTTTTGATTTATTATTGAACGTGATGCAAGTTATAACACTTTTTTTGATTTATTATTGAACTTGATGCAAGTTATAACACTTTTGTTTTATTTATTATTGAACTTGATGGAAGTTATTTTATTTATTATTGAACTTGATGCAAGTTATATCACAGCTGCACAGTTATTTTATTTATTATTGAACTTAATGTTATTTTATGTTATTGAGTTTGAATGTATACAACTTGATGTTCAATAAATTTGAAAATGTTAAAGCTTGGCATTAGCGCTCTGTTGGGGCGATGGGGGCAGGTGGGGCTTGAAAACTCCCCCTTGTCCAACGTGGGGGATGACAAAAAAAGTTTGAGAACCACTGGTGTAACTAAACATTACCCTGTAAGATGAAGGCAATTGCATTTTATTGATATTTGAAATGTATTCAATGTTTATAAATGAATATTTAAATATACTAAATGTAAAAAAGGGAATAAATATTCAAAATTAGATCATTAAATGAAATCTAGTTTGGTTACGCCATCATGAGCGCAACACAAGGTTGTAAAAGTTTCAACTACAATTCTAAATAAGATGTCAAAAGCAAACTGAAATCAAATACACACAGCTTAAAGATTGATCAATACCTATTTAAATTTAGTAATACATAAATATGATGATTTATCAAAATATGAAAGAAATATACCTGAACAGAACGCTCATGATGGTTACACCAAAAAGTAACGCTATGAATCGTGTTTTTCCAAGTTTTTGGGGCATTTTTATGCTATTTCCAAGCATCTCCTTTTTATTATCGTTGATTTTAAATGGTCAAACTAATGCATATTATATATGCATGCCCTACTAAACAAAAAAAAAGTCATATTTATTTTTATTGTTACATTTTGAAGTACATTTGTGCAGGTGGGTGCGAATGTACCCATTACCAGAACTGTACACATATATCAACAGCACACTGGGAAATAATTTTAGCCAGGTTATGTGGACAAAAAAGTCCTCAGGGAGTTAAGAGTGTATAAAAAAATGTTTGGATTTCATATTTATTTTTCAAATCTTTTTATCAACTTTAGCCCTAAGTAACATGTCATGTTTTTAACACTTTAAATGCCAATGCATTTGATCTATATGCATAAAATGATGCTCATCATTATTAGCAATCATTCAGGCCAGATCTTTACCCCAGTAACCCAGCCCTTTAACATTTACTATAAGGATGATTACTCATTTTACGAAATAAATAAATAAATAAAACCAAAATTATGTAATTAAATCAAAACAGCCTTTGAATGGTAAAAATAAAAACATTACATATTCTTATTTAGGACTGAAGTTGACTACGAGATTTTAGGCAAAAAAGTAGAACAAAAATATGAATCCAAACATTTTCTTCTTAACTCCCTGAGGACTTTTTCGTCCTGGCTGTACTTAACTGCTATTGAATTATGTAAAGACCCAGAGTGTTAAGCACAATGTGTATTCTTCATTTAAGTCTAAAGAAAATGTACTGAAGCTAAAGTGGTTGCAAAAAACCTATACAGGTTATATAAAAGTCAAGTAACATTAGATATTAGAGCAGGAATTCTCAAACTGTGGTACTCTTTAGTGGGCTGCATCTAGTGGTACGCTAAATAATTACGTTACTAAATATTCAAAAACAGTGTTACTGTTCAAACTGTGTGTAATGTTACTTTGGCCAAGAATATTAATACACTCGTTAAATAAAACATCTGCCTTGTTCTTAATGAATACTTAGGCCTACTGTCCTACTGTGTTTTGATTTTGGTCATTTTGGTGGTACTTGGAGAGCCAAATGTTTTCTGAGGTGGTACGTGTTGAAAAATTTGAGAACCACTGCATTAGTGTATGTAACACCATAAGGTCCAAGGTAACATACAGTATGTATATTAATTTCGGCAGTGATGGTATTAACTGGATGACTGAAGGGTCACATGGTTGAGTGTAGCTAGTGCCATCCAAACGGACATCTTCCCTTATTAGAAAAATAGCTGATCTCTGTAACTACCAGCTCAAACAGTTCAGAATGAATTTGTCAGCCATTGATTCCTACGGCTTATTAAAGGTATTAGTATCTGACAATACAGGGGAAAGAAATGTGAAAACAGGATTACCGGGAAATATAGGTATTGATCGGGTCAAGGAGTCAAGACCTATACTTTAGATTCCACTAGAGAAGCAAAATTTTATGTGCAATGTTGGCTGAAATTTATGGGAAAATATTCCCGATGAGTTACAAAACTCCTTTGTCACATTGACTTGTGATAATAAGTTCAACAAATAGAGATCCATGTAAGCTCAGGAGTGAAAATAAATCATTGCTGTATGTATCTGTATTTTCTACGCTATAAAAATATGAAGGTATATTCAATTTTACTCTGTCTTACTTGTTTTCAGGGTGTGTACTTAACAAGAACAGACATTGTGAGTAATTTAATGTATTATTACATGTGTGTATATATGTGATTCGTTTTTAGATTGTGTTAATGGTCTTCTTTATATATATATATATATATATATATATATATATATATATATATATATATATATATATATATATATATATTAGAGATGCGCGGATAGGCAATTATTTCATCCGCAACCGCATCAGAAAGTCGTCAACCATCCGCCATCCACCCGATGTAACATTTGATCAGAACCGCACCCGCCCGCACCCGCCCGTTGTTATATATCTAATATAGACGATGCAAGGCATTAGTGAGGTTATAAAGCTTTTGCCTGTTAAAGAAAGGAGACTGATCCAATGCAGCACAGACATTCGCGTGCCACGCTGTCACGACCCAGACGCACACCAGTGCGCAATCATATGGGAGCCGCGCTGAGCGCACCTCCAAGCGCGTCTCGCTGCCGGCGACGGCCGGGTATGGGCCCGACGCTCCAGCGCCATCCATTTTCAGGGCTAGTTGATTCGGCAGGTGGGTTGTTACACACTCCTTAGCGGGTTCCGACTTCCATGGCCACCGTCCTGCTGTCTATATCAACCAGGGTGAGCCCCACCCCTTTCGTGAGCGCACTGCGCGCGGAGTGACCCCTGTTACGCGCCCCCGGCAACAGGGGTGGCGGGCAGGTAAGCTGCGCGGGCGGAGCGCGCGGAGTGACCCCTGTTACGAGCCCCCGGCCACGGGGGTGGCGGGCAGGTAAGCTGCTTACCTGCTGCGCGTGACGCCGGCCGCGGCGAAGGCGGACGAGGCGGGGTGTCGGTGCGGTGGGCGCGGTGGTGACCCTGGACGTGCGTCGGGCCCTTCTCGCGGATCGCCTCAGCTACGGCTCCCGGTGGGGCCCTCTCGGCGGAAGGGGCCTCGGTCCCTTCTCCGCTCCGTAAAAGTGTCCATCTCTTTTCTTTTTTTTTCTTCTGTTGTGGCATATGCAGCAGGTGCCTGCTCGTTTTTCGTATGTGGGTAACAACATTTAACTATGTATATATATTTCCGAATTGGTTTAACTGCCACCCGCCTGAATCTATTTAAAATCTAATTTTTTTTTTATTTCAACCGCCCGACCCGCGGATAAAATCAAATTTTTTTTAATTTCATCCGCCCGATCCGCGGATAATCCGCGGACTCCGCGGTTGTGCCCGCAAACCGCGCATCTCTAATATATATATATATTGTTTTATTTTATCTTACTCTTTCTTACTCAATTTGATTGTACCTTTGGGGATGAAATAAGTATCATACATCCATCCATCTATCACACAAAATATGTTTTTTTTCTCCATGAATTTAATAACACAATATCGGCAACTGTCTTAATGTAAGAGTTAGTACAAGATAGTAATTTCAGCTTTTTACTCAATTGTACAATATTAATAAAGCTTCGTATTGTGTCATTCGAGTGACAAGAGTTGATTGCAATAACGCCATTTGTCGCTTTCCGAAGGAGTATCTTAGGATGGTATTTCTATCACTGTAACCCGTGTACACTTAACTCCAGATTTCAGAGAAGGTTTTAGCGTAGACATGAACATATATATGTTTACCACTTTATGCAGGAAGACACAAACCATTCACATGCTGTGCTCAAGGGCGGCTTTTGGCTCACACTGCTGGGAAGTGAAAGGGTGAATGTTTTAAGAAATCACTGCTCACTGTTTAAAGGATTACTCTTTCGCGCTTAAATGCAAATGGCATCCAAAAATAAGCATCTCAATTTGTGTAATGTTTTTTTTGCACCTGAAGAATGGAATTTTTTAAAGTTATGTACATACTTTTTTTTTTTTTGTCCTGTCCAGCTTCTCGGGCAAATCATATAGTTGATGTAGATGCCCATATCGGCTGTTCAGATTTACTTTACAAAAGAGAAGTGTAGGATACTTCTCTTGTTGCCTTATTTGTATTTGACTTTATTAAATGTATTTATATCATCATTTGGTGCAGCCGGGCCGGAGCAGGAGGGGGTAGAAAGAGAAAAAAAGGAAGACAGAGGGGGAAATTGTGGGGACAAGAGGGGGATTAGACAGAGAGACAAAAACAACAACAGCAAACACAACAACAACAATAGAGCAACATCAGCAAATACGACATGTACAAATATGATGGTAAAAGTGATAGCAAATAAGCAGTTAGCGAAAATAAACAATAATACAGAAATGACAATGAGCATTATTACACTACAGATGGAGCAATACAGATACCAATAGAAATAACGCTATTGATAATGAACAATACCAATAATTTACCTTTATTATCAACAATACAGTTGTTCAAATGCAACAATACATATACATAATGGTAACTAGAGATATGAAAGAATGCAGAAAAATGGAGGGGAAGAAAGAGAAGCAACCTATATTAACCTTGTAGATTGTTATGGTAACATTAGGTTAAGCTTTGTCAGTGTGCCATGTGTTACCCAGTTTACCCTAGGGCAACAACGTTAATATATGTTTGATGAAACGTGATTATGTGCATGAGTGTAGGTATGCATATGTACTTGTATATGTACAGAGTGTGTATATGTGTGTGTACAGTGAATGTATATGTACAGTATGTGTATAAGTTATGTACGGTACATACATTTACATGAACTAATGTATGTACATGTACATGCTGTATCAGGACAGATCCATTGAGAGTTTGAGCAGAAATCTGTCATATTGGTATTAATTACACACCATAAAACATTAACAAAATGCTATGGCACATTCATGGTTATTAAAGTAATTACTTTGCGGAATGAAAAAAAAAATAGTAATGTCAAAATCATAGTGTTTACTTTTTGATATCAGTATAAAACACAAAGCAGTTTGGCTAATGCAGATTAAGTCAAAAAACAAACTTTGTTCTTCTTCAACAACCATGTACTGTACTTCAATGAAACAAGGACTTAGGATAAAATTGCTATGGTATGAAAAAGGATAGGATTAAATAAACTCATTTTCTTCCTACTCCTTTTCGGACGTCCTGTAATGAAACAGCTGGAAATATGTGATGAATTACATTGTATCGTATGCATGTTCGAAATAAACTGAAACTGACCTGAACTGAACTGAACTGAACCATGTGCAGCCCTTTGAGACACTTGTGATTTAGGGCTATATAAATAAACATTGATTGATTGATTGATGTTGTGATATTACAAATAAAGAGGCTTTCTAAAAGGTAGAATAATAATAATAATCACCCACTAGGTGGCAGTGTCGTCATGTGTGACGACAAACCGGAAATAAAGAGCAAAACTAATTCCGCGGCTGTCAAACCAGTGCACAGCTACATTTTGTACAGTATGAGGAATTACTGTAGAAACTAGGTTTAACACTTTTGCTGTATGTTTTAAAACATTTGTACTAGCGAGATATTCTAGGTAACCGTGTTTTATCTTGACGGTCCATTGATGTTAGCGGCTTGACCCTTCCGCATACAATAGCTTGCGAACTCCATGCTAGCTTAGCTGGTAAAATAGCCTTTGTGGTGACTCTGCTAACTTCATTTTGCAACTCATTCTCCTACTCGGAAAGAACATGTTGTTTTTCAGAGACACGTCGTGGATTTGTCTTATTGCTTCCACGGTGATCGTGGTTTTGTTGGATGCTGCTGTTGTGGCGCAGGCAAAGGTAAGGGAGACAATTTGAGGTCCCATCCCGGAAATAGAAATGACTAGAATGACCCATAAATGTAATAGGTTTAAACGTATTTAAACCTATTACTTTTACACGGAACTCTGTTTTCTCCATTAACGTTATACGGTATCTACAATAATGGTCATGGTTGATCACTGGTTGCTTGAAGCCTACCAACCTGAACAACCTACATCTCCTCGCTGGCATTGCCCCTGCAGACGTGAGACGGGAAGTCGCCAGCCGAGTAGTGAATTAGTGTGAAGTGAATTATATTTATATAGCGCTTTTCTCTAGTGACTCAAAGCGCTTTACATAGTGAAACCCAATATCTAAGTTACATTTAAACCAGTGTGGGTGGCACTGCGAGCAGGTGGGTAAAGTGTCTTGCCCAAAGACACAACGACAGCGACTAGGATGGCGGAAGCTGGGCTCGAACCTGGAACCCTCAAGTTGCTCTATCAACTGAGCTATACTGTATAGAGTTCACAAAAGCTACCAGTGATGAACGCCACCTCCTCCATGGACGTGAACCCTCAGCTCGTCGTCTGAAGTCAAGGAGAAGCTTCCTCAGCAATGTACAGCCCCTAATAACATCTCGGGGAAGAAACCAGACTCCAACTATGGACACAAAGACTAGAGAAAGACCCCCCTTCTGAAGACCTGCCATTCCTTGGTCGGAAACACCATGGGTCCAGTGGAAGACACTAAACCGCCTGAGAACAGGAACGGGGCGATCAAAAGCTGCTATTGTCAGGTGGGGCTACAAAATCGGCCAAACCACCTGCGAATGCAGAGAAGAGGACCATACGATGCATCACTGCCTTGTCTGTCCTCTGCTACCCAACCAGTGGCCTTGTGGTTAGAGTGTCCGCCCTGAGATTGGTAGGTCGTGAGTTCATACCAAAGACTATAAAAATGGGACCCATTACCTCCCTGCTTGGCACTCAGCATCAAGGGTTGGAATTGGGGGTTAAATCACCAAAATGTTTCTTGAGCGTGGCCACCACTGCTGCTCACTGCTCCCCTCACCTTCCAGGGGGTGGAACAAGGGGATGGGTCAAATGCAGAGAGTAATTTAACCACAACTAGTGTGTGTGTGACGATCAGTGGTACTTTAACTTTTTTTTTTTTTAAAGATCTCGCGGAGTTCAACGACAATGCAAAAGACTGTGTAAAGAAATGGGAAACTGTCATATAACCACATGCTTCAAAGACACGAAAAGAAGAAGAAGAATAATGTCCTTGTATTTTAAATTCTATTTGGTGTACAACGTTAAATGCTCGGTGTGTCTATTGGCTAAAGCAAAGCTGCGAAGCTAATAATTGTTGTTGTGTGGTGGTGTCAATAATACAATGACAGAACTTTGAAGACGTCCGCTGCAAGTGCATCTGCCCGCCTTACAGAAACTTCACTGGCCACATATACAACAGAAATGTCTCCCAGAAGGATTGGTAAGAACAGTATGTTTGTTTTTTTTGTTTTTCAACTTTCATTATCCATAAATTCTGTAATTTTTCATAGCAACTGCCTCCATGTGGTGGACCCCATGCCCGTACCTGGCCATGATGTGGAAGCTTACTGCTTGCTGTGTGAGTGCAAGTATGAGGAGCGAAGCAGTAACACCATTAAGGTAGCACTTCCCGACTGGCCCTCAAATTACATGAATGTTAAATTTTCCGCCTTGAAAGTAAGATGGATTTTTACCCTGTATGGGTTGCAGGTGACGATCATCATCTATCTGTCTGTCGTGGGCGCACTGTTGCTCTACATGCTCTTTCTGCTTCTGGTTGAGCCTCTTATCCGCAAGCGTGACGTCTACACCCAGCCTCTGCACAACGAGGAGGACTCTGAGGTATGTAATATATGTGTGTAGGCACTGGCATCTTTCGCATTTGAGCTGATTCAGTACTGGTACTCAACAATGCCAGTTTTCGGTACTTGTGTTTGTGTTAGTTAGGGATGTGATGATAAATGGTAATAATGGCAACTGTGGTAAAACTTCAGAGGGTATTACCGTTTTTTAATTAAAATTATCGAAAAACCGTGTTTGATAACTGCACTTTAAGAAACTGCTAACATGAAAAAAGAGACATTAACCTCCTTCCCCATTAAGAAACCACATATGGGAGTTTGCATGTTCTCCTCGTGACTGCGTGTGTTTCCTCCGGGTACTCCAAAAACATGCACCTAGTGATAGGTTGATAGGCAACACTAAATGGTCCCTAGTGTGTGAATGTGAGTGTGAATGTTGTCTGTCTATCTGTGTTGGCCCAGTGATGAGGTGGCGACTTGTCCAGGGTGTACCCCGCCTTCCGCCTGAATGCAGCTGAAATAGGCTCCAGCACCCCCCGCAACCCCGAAAGGGACAAGCGGTAGAAAATGGATGGATGGATACATGGATACCCCAATCTAAACGTATACAAACACATTGCTGTCTAAGCAACTAAGATATACAATTGTGTGCATTACACTTTCAAGCTGTGCTCTCAAAGCGATGATGGAAGATTACGAGCCGAAAGTGTTTTTATGGAACGTTCATGGATTGCTAAAAGAGTAGGACGACAACAGAAATTATAAAATAACAATAATAGGTTTTGTTACACACTTTTCATTCAAATTAATCTTTGAATTGCCAATGTACAAACCCATTTTAAAACCATAAAAGCTTAGCCATTAAAACACATAAAATACTAGGATAAAACACGATCAGTAAAGCATAAAAAACACAAAACATTTTATGGGTTTTTTGTAAATAACTTGCTCAAAATATTTCACTGCTGTATAAGCACTTTTTGAGCACATTTAACAATACTGCGATATCAATGATAACCGTGATAATTTTGGTCAAGGTAAGTGTGATGTGAAATGCTCACATCGTTGCAGCCCTCGTGTGAACAACTGTTAATTTCTTTAACAATAAAAATGTCATTTTTTATATAACATTAAACAATGAGCTGATAATGATAACTGTGCTGTCCAGTTATTATATCTTGTTTTTTTACACTTCCGGGTCTCATTTGCAAGTATTATATAGTAGACTTTGAATACAGTTGCAATTCAAAGACGATAGATTGCACTAGTGTATAGGTTACAGTGTGTCGCTTAGTCAGGAAGTAGTCTTTGCCATTAAGCTGAATCTAGTCTTTTGTTGCACCCTAAAAGGTCTTTATACTGTAATTATTGTACTTATTACACAATTGCTGTTTGATTTGGACATGCAAATAGTTTTCATTACTAAATTTGGAGGTGCTGAAATTGCCATGTAAAATCGCTAATGCTAATCAGGAGCATTTATATGGCAAATCCAATTAGTATCAGGCTAGCACATTTAAAAGAAATCGGGGCATTACTGTATGCTTGAAACCTTACTGTACATATGAGTAATTTCTATCAGACATACTTGCTTTGTTAGCAAGGAAAATTGCAAAATTGTATAGAAGAAGTCTGAGTCTGCTATGAGTACTGCTTGTTTGCTTGCTAAGTGTTTGAGACGAAGTCTTCATCCGAACGTGACGTCACGTGCAACAATGCTATTAAAATATGGCACTGTTTGCTTTTACGTGATGGAATTCGGTTCCCATCCCAATATGTGTGTTTCTTCTAATTCCATTGACCACTTCTAAATATGACCTCTTGTTCTCTAATGCAGGAGATGCGTCCACGGGTGGACAACAGCCAAGCCAGAGGAAACACTGTGCTGGAGCGGGTTGAGGGGGCACAGCAGCGTTGGAAGAAGCAGGTCCAGGAACAGCGTAAGACCGTTTTTGACCGCCATAAGATGTTGAGTTGAGTTAAACTGTTGCTGAAACAGGGCTGGAGGATATACAGTACTGCATCTTCTCGACTTCATTAGCTCAACAACTTTGGTCTCTAGCTGCACTTTCCTTATTGCTTTACACGCCTAGAATTACAACGCAGTGCATTGCAGTATTTAGTAGTAGTAGTGCGATGATGATTATGCTTTTCTCGTCTGCTTTTTTGATGGCTCAGGTGTATAAATAGTATATTGGTCATTTCCCTACTGGGGCACACAATTTTTGGATTGAAACACTTTTAATACATAGGTGTCAAACTCAAGGCCGATGTGGCCCGCGAAAGCCGGGAAATAATTTGCGTCAAACGCAATTGATCTTTCTTTTTGAAAGAAAAAACACATGCAAATACAGTTCTTAACTAGATGTAATAAGCTATTTCAAACCTTTTTTTTTGTCATTTAAACCCTGAAGGGGCAATTGTGTAATAATATCAGGAAGTGGCCGTCTGAGGGCCTTTATAACTGCACTGTTGCCCTCGATGAAAATGAGTTTGACGCCCTTGTCTTAAAATATCAGCTGCGTGGGATTGTGCACACTCCAATGCTAAATGTAATTGTCATTTTAGCAGTTTGCAGTGCAACAGACATGGAATGATGTTGTTGAATGTTATTGAATACTTAAAGTTTCAACCTCCTTGCAGCACTTTTGTTTTTAGCTATTTGAGAATGTATTACATTATTCTGTGGTAAGAATTTGCCTCTGTACGGAAAAACTTTGTGTTTGTAAATGTTTGCTGTTGCCAAACTCCAATAGTTTATTCATGATATACTGTTTCCGTAGTGCACTCAATGTATATTTATTATTTCAAAGAAATGTAAGGAGATGTTAAGATAGTCTTAATGAGTGTTTGTTTATTTATTTTCTCTTTTTTTTCTTTTGATATGTAGATGAATTTGAACTGTTGAACTTTAGTAAAACTGCATATAAATTCACTGTCCTGTATTTAAACAAACCTGATGGTCTTCACTTTAGTGCAACATTCCCTTGAAAATGTATAGTTCAGCACTTTAGTGAATCTCTTCCCAAAATATTCGTGAAGGGCAACATTTCTGAGCAATGTTCATGGCTATAAAAGACACTGAAAATATAATTAATCAAAACAAAGACATCTACAATAGTATTTCTGGATTTTTTTGTTATTGTTGTTGTGTTATGTTTTTTTATTTCACTGGAACTGTGCATGTCTGTACATTTATCTTGATGCAAAATAAGACAAAAAATGTGTAACTGCAAATTGTTGGTCTCTACTTTTTTTTCCAATTTATTGTTACTATAAGCACTAGAGGGCGACAAAGTACATGACACGACATGCTGCTCTATTATCCAATAATTGCAATCATGTAACATAAATGCTGCTTCTTTAAAATGCTTTTATGTTGACTCAAGCTTTTACTTTTATTATGTTTCACTTGTAAATTCAGCAACTCTAATACCATTGCCTGATCTTTGTATCATGGTTTTATATTTTTTGGGGGTCAAAGTAAGTGATTTCTGTGCACTTGTATTACATGAAGGTACAACTAATTTGGACAGTCCGAAACAGTCTACCTGAAAACTTTTTAGAAAGAAAGGAAGAAGGTTTGGGATTCTGCGCCAAGACATCTTTTTGACGGTACAGAGAAAATGCTTTGAGTCTGAAAGCCAGGATCTGGTTTGAGGGCCCGGGCAGGTTGGAAGTGAAGTCTGCCCATCCAGGATAGTCTTACCCTCTCCTGCATGCCCTGCCCCAACACCCCCTTGATTTCATCACCGCCCTTCTTCCACATTCAACCCCCTAAACCTTTTCTACCAACCCCAAGCATGGCTTGCCATTGGTTCACAATCTAAAATTAAACTAGAGCAGGGCCATCTGCACTTCTAGCCACTTGGCCTGCATAGGTTTTGCTGTCCGAGGTCCTCAGGCAGGAGGAGAGGCCCGAGGCTCTGCTGGAGGGATACGGAGGAGCGCATTTTAAGAAGTAGCAGGTAACCTGGAGGCCTTCACATTGAGGAGTACCACTCAGACCCAGGTTGGAATTTTACAGTCCAAGGACACTGTTCTCCAGGATTAAAAGCTGTTTGAGGATTGAGGATGGCGGCCAACTCCGAGGCGGCCAAGCCGGTCATCATGAATGAAGAGGAACTGAAGAGGAAGCAGCGGGAGAAGCTGAAGAAACTGCAGGCCACAGGGGGCAACCCGAGACCTGCAAGGTCCCTCTTCTGTCTCACTCTAAGAAACCCCTTCCGTAAAGCCTGCATCAACATTGTGGAGTGGAAGTATCCTTTCTAATGTCATTAGTATATTTATTTAGCTACATAACTAGACAATGGGTACGGTGCTGAAGCTATTCTTCAAAGCTGTGATCAAGATGAGCTTTATGCAGAAACAATGTTAATGTGTTGGTCACATCTCACCAAATCTGTGTTAAGTTGGGCTCTGAAGTGCAAAGACTTTAGTTATTTGTCTGGCAGCTTGTGTCAAAGTCAGATTGTCACCCCTCTAGATTTACTTGGCATAGGACAACAATGAATGGAATGCCTTTTTTGATTTGTGTTTAATGTGGAAATAGTGTCTAAAAGCATCCACTGAGGCGGGGGGAGCGACAGCCGGCTGCTAAATGATCTTAAGAACCCTGCAGGGATTTTCCTGCTTTTATTTTAGCCACATGCCCATTCCTGTCTTATACTTGTTTTCCATCCAAAGCAAACTGACTTCTATTACTTTGAGACAACAGATTTAGTGTTTAAATACAATAATCACCCTTGTGGTGGTGAACATTGTAAAACTCTCCTCTGCCGGTTTAGTGACATTCGTGCGGAACCAAGTCATGGGCCGTTTTTATTGCAGTAGTATAATCACATTATTCTGTCACTCTCTAGTGTCATGTGTATGAGCGACATTACATATCTTTCAACTAGTATTTGCTTCAAAGAGTGGTAGTGGATACAAACAATAATTTAACAAAACAAAAATCTAACCAAGCTCATTTGAGCACGTGTGTGTGTTTAGCTGCTTTGGTCATATTCCTGGTGGTTGCAGCTGTCCCGCTGCATCACAGAGAGACATGATGCTGACCTGGCAGGGGAATTCTCTGACTGGACCACCCCTATGGGCGGGATCGAGGAAGCATGGCCGAGAATATTACATGTGATGCAGCACATTGACGTGCTGTTTAAAGAGAGGATGTTCCGGCTGGACGTACAAGCACGGAACACTTTATAGCGGTGCTTCCCAAACTTTTTCCACCAAATGACACCTCAGAAAAAAACATGGCTCTCCAAGTACCACCATAATGACCAACATTAAAATAGTGTAGTAGTGTTCATGAGATTAATCCATAATAAAATTAAATTCAAGAAAAAAGTAACTTTTTAATTAAAAATGAGCCTTTTATCCAAAAATGCATTACTTTTACCCAAAAATGGTTCATAATTTTGAAAACCCAGAAATTGAGTTAAAATAATACCCTTATTTCCCCAAAAATGGATTGCTATTCATAAAAATAACTCCAAAATTTAACCCAACACTAGCAACTCATAAATTGGGTTATCAAAATAACCCAGTATTTATTAGTGTGTATTTATAACTATTTAGAATGATGGCAACATTCCAAAAAAGTGCAGTTTCCTTTTAAAGTCTCAGTCAAACTTCATAGCAAGGCCAAGCTGAGTTTTTGCAAATTGCTTACTAGTAATAGGCTAGAAAATCTATATGAAACAAATCACACTTCAAACTAAAGCTTCTGAGGAGGGGTTTGGGGATCTGTAATAATGGGCTTGCTGCAATGCAAGCAGCCCATATTATTATTGCTCATACTTCAAACTTTATTCTTCATCTTATTATAGTTCCAACACATTTCTCTTATCGCCACTACGAGACGAAACGACCTACGTACTCCCACATGTAATATAACGTCGGAAAGGTCTCGTTTGCGCCGATGACGGAAATCTAAATTGGGAACATTTCGTGTTACCATGGCAATGCTATTCACGAACAAACTAAAAGATCTTTTGCTTAATACGAGACGAACCGGCCAACGAACCCCCATTAATGTTATAACGTCGGAAAGGTCTCGTTCGTGCCGATGGGCGTATTTTAAATTGGGAACATTTCAAGTTACCATGGTGACGCTATTCACGAATAAACAAAAACATGGGCCAATTGAATGGGAATGCACCTTTATAATGGCGAATATTTCCAGCACACATGCGAGATTACCTCTTCTTGTAGCTCAGCCATTCTTTCACATTGCTAAGTGCTTAACGTCTCATTTTGTTCACACACTTGTCTATTTCAACCCTGGCTAAAAAGTTTTGACGTCTAATGTTTGGTTTTGGCTGGATGGCCATCGAAGTAAGTACGGCAGTTTCCGGCGACCCCTGGCCAGAGGTCTAGGGCACAGATAGCAGGCCCATCAAAATTTCCGCGGGAATTTTCTAGTTTTTTATCCACCACTCATTAAGCTGAAATCAACACAAACACATGTAGTGTTCAAGGGCACTATTTACCATTTACTGTAACCTCTCTAACACAGACATGTCATCAAGTGACATAGTGGGACGCAGCTAGCAAATAATCATTTTTGTTATTTCCTTTTGGAAAATGTACAATTCCTTTCATCTCTGTGCAATAATCCTGAGCTTCCTCATCCAGAACCTTTGAGATCATCATCTTATTGACCATCTTTGCAAATTGTGTAGCCCTGGCAGTGTTCCTACCCATGCCTGAAGAAGACAGTAATAACACCAATCTAAACTTGGTAAGTAAGAGTGATGCGTCATTCGGGAATCGACTGTGAGTGAATCATGTCCTGAATTGAAGGATGAGTGCAGTTGGGAAGTATTTTATTCAGGCTTCTCTGGCTTCTAGTACTGAAATACAACCAATGCATTTGGGATTAGTTTCGAAAGCATGTTCTGTGTATTTAAATGCTACTCTTAACTGACCTAGTTATTGTAAGCCAAGTACAACCTTTAAATCAATTAATACTAGAGCTTTTAATCTCATAGTTTTTCAAAACAAATAGTAACAATATATCTCATATTGTTTATATTCCACGCCTGTTCAATAAGCTCCAGCACATTGTTTGCCTCCGAGGATGTTTCTTGTTTGTGTCCAACTGATTCTATTTCCACCTCACAGTGTGTGTGTGTGTGTGTGTGTGTGTGTGTGTGTGTGTGTGTGTGTGTGTGTGTGTGTGTGTGTGTGTGTGTGTGTGTGTGTGTGTGTGTGTGTGTGTGTGTGTGTGTGTGTGTGTGTGTGTGTGTGTGTGTGTGTGTGTGTGTGTGTGCGCGTGCGTGTAAACACACTGCAGTTAGTTCCTGCTCATGTGTGCATGCTGCAAATATCGAATGTTGACGATAGTGTTCTGCTATTGATGAGGCTCAGCACAACAGACTGTTAGGTCCCATGGATGCCAGTTGGCGGCTAAGCACAAATGTCGACACATGGCACTGGTCGCTTTTCCACTTTTCCAAATGGGTATCACAATATACATGGATGATGTGATATTAGTCTTGGTTTTAGAACGGATTGACCTAGTTGGCAAAAGTCATCTTGTTACACGTCTGCCTCCCTCCAAAGGCTCATTACTCCGAGGTGAGCGATGTAACAGGAGATTGCTGAATTCACCCTGTGGTTGCTTTTAATCTGCACACTCAAACACCAAATTGACTCAGGAGAAATATAAAGTAGGAATAAAAACACAGTATTATTGATCTTATCCTATTATTACTGTATTATTATATATTTTCTGCAAGGATTGCGTCTGAAGATTTCAGTTGCTCCAGTGAAAGTAAGCATTAACATTATATATTTATATATGTATGTATGTATGTATGTGTGTACTGTACATACACAGTATATGTATATACATTTTTTATAAATATCTATTTTATATATATAATAATAGTAGGAGTATCAACCAGAATATGTTATAAAATAATATACATTTTATTTCAGCCAGCCACAAAAAATTCTCCCCATATTCCTCAACTGATGTACTAGAATGTATTTAAGTGCAAATATCACAGATTACATTAAAACATTGTTTTTCAACCACTGTGCCGTGAAATACAGTATGGTGTGTCGTGGGAGATTATGTAATTTCACCCAGCTGGGTTAAAAGTATTTTTTGCATGCCAGTAATTATAATCCGCAAATAATGTGCCGTTGTTGAGTGTCTGTGCTGTCTTGAGCTTGGCAGAGTAACCGTGTAATACTCTTCCATACCAGTAGATGGCAGCAGGTAGCTAATTGCTTTGTAGATGTCGGGAACGACGACGATGGTTTGTCGTGATCCCAATAAGCAGACGACAGCGGGAGGCAGTGTGCAGGTAAAGCAAAAATAAACAAAAGGCAAGTGCCGCTAAGAAAAGGCATTGAAGCTTAGGGATGGCTATGCAGAACGAAACTAAAACTGAACTGGCTACAAAGTAAACAAAAACAGAATGCTGGACGACAGCAAAGATTTGCAGCGTGTGGAGCAGCGACGGCGTCCACAAAGTACATCCAAACATGAAATGACAATCAACAATGTCCCCACAATGAAGGATAAAAACAACTGAAATATTCTTGATCTCTAAAACAACGTACGGTAGATGCAGGAAATATCGCTCAAAGAAAGGCATGAAACTGCTAAAGGAAAATACCAAAAAAAGAGAAAAAGCCACCAAAATAGGAGCGCAAGACAAGAACTAAAACATTACACACAGGAAAACACCAAAAAAACTCAAAATAAGTGACACCGTGATGGGACAGGTCGTGACAGTACACCTACTTTGAGACAAGAGCTATATTGATGCATGGTTGGTTATGGTTTGAAGTCATATCCAACAATTGCAAGAACAACTTTTTACTGTCAATATCAACTGCTTGTCAGGACTAGGACATTGGCGTGGTTTGTTTTCCCATGGTGCAAAGGATTTGGACCGGACATGGCGTGAAGGTAAATACATATTTAATTTTAACACTCAAAAAAGGAACAAACAAAAGGCGCTCATAGTGGAGGCACAAAACTTAACGCGGGGAACAAAAACGTGGACTATGCATAACTATGAACATGGCAAAACAAAAGACACTAACTGTGGCATAAATAAACACAACTTACTTGCGGAAGCAAAGAGCAGCATGAACGATGGTATTAAGAGTGTCAGGTGTATATCGAGAGTGTGATGTCGCCAGGCTGATTGCCTGGCAACTATACAGGCTTAAATAGTGAAGACATGATTAAAGACAGGTGCGTGAGTCGTGAGGACAGGTGAAAACTAATGGGTTGCTATGGTGACAAAACAAACAAGAGTGCACAATGAGTCCAAACGTGGAACAGGTAAAACTAATGGGTAACCATGGAAACAAGACAAGGGAGTGAAAAAGCAGGAACTAAAAAGAGTCCAAAAACCAAGCATAACATAACTTAAACAAAACATGATCCCAGACATGACACTGCTGAGTTTAATTGTTTTATGTTTTCTGCTGGTGGTGTGCCTCTGGATTTTTTCAATAAAAAAATGGTGCCTTGGCTCAAAAAAGGTTGAAAAACACTGCATTACAAAACATATTTGACTAACTGGCTACCATCTCATGTTTGATTTATATATAGTAGCAACAGTTTGTGTAACAGACTACAGTCTGACCGAATACTAAACGAACATATTAACGTAATCTCTCCAATGTGTAATTTGATAAAAACCTGTTTATATTTTGTAATTGAAACATTTAGAAATATACAAATTTACTGTGCATTTATGTTTTTGTGCAGGAGAGTCTGGAGTACATATTCTTGATAATCTTTACCTTGGAGTGCTTTCTGAAGATTGTGGCATATGGCTTTGTCTTCCATGAAGGCGCATATTTACGGAACTGCTGGAACATATTGGATTTTGTCATCGTCTTCATGGGGTAAGATGAACTATACGTCATGAGGAACCGAACCAGTTTGATAGCAGAGCACTTATGGCTGCTTTTCCTCTTGTAGTTTGGTCACCTTTGCCTTGGACACCATCAATCAGATATCAGGTGTTCCACTGGAGAAAGGAGGAGGTTTTGACATGAAGGCGCTGAGAGCCTTTAGGGTGCTGCGGCCCTTACGTCTTGTCTCTGGAGTCCCCAGTAAGAGCCTGTTCTTTAATCCAACTCCAAGCAACTTTGCCACATTTGATACTATAGGAGAAAAATATGTTTTTTTTGTTTACATTTAGGCCTGCAGGTGGTGATGAATTCTATCCTCAAAGCCATGCTTCCTCTACTGCACATAGCCCTGCTAGTCTTCTTACTGGTCACCATCTATGCCATCATGGGACTGGAGCTCTTCAAGTGCAAGATGCATAAAACATGCTATTACACAGGCACAAGTAAGTATAAACGCATTCATTGAATATTGACCATCCAATTTACCAATTATGTGTTTATTTATTTATCTTTTTGCACACACACACACACATACACACGCACACACACGCACAAGCACACACACACGCGTACACGCGCACACAAACAATTAATATACAATGTTTAGGCGTACAAGGCGTTCCACATCAGTGTCTTGTTGTGAAAAGGATATATATCAGAAGAATGTGTAAAACAATTGAGGACAACTATTGGTACATCATTGTGTATACAGGTATATATATATATATATATATATATATATATATATATATATATATATATATATATATACCCATCCATCCATCCATCTTCTTCCGCTTATCTGAGGTCGGGTCACGGGGGCAGCAGCTTAAGCAGGGAAGCCCAGACTTCCCTCTCCCCAGCCACTTCGTCCAGCTCCTCCCGGGGGATTCCGAGGCTTTCCCAGGCCAGCCGGGAGAGATAGTCTTCCCAGCGTGTCCTGGGTCTTCCCCGTGGCCTCCTACCGGTCGGACGTGCCCGAAACACCTTCCTAGGGAGGCGTTCGGGTGGCATCCTGACCAGAAACTCATTTGTATACTCTAGCCTTTAAATAGCCCCCCTGTTAGACCAGTTGATCTGCCGTTTCTTTTCTTTTCTCCTCTGCTCTCCTTTTCCTTGAGGGGGGGGGGGGGGGGCACAGGTCCGGTGGCCATGGATGAAGTGCTGGCTGTCCAGAGTCCGGACCCGGGGTGGACCGCTCGCCTGTGCATCGGCTGGGAACATCTCTGCGCTGCTGACCCGTCTCCGCTCGGGATGGTGTCCTGCTGGCCCCACTATGGACTGGACTCTTACTAATATGTTGGATCCACTATGGACTGGACTCTCACAATATTATGTCAGACCCACTCGACATCCATTGCTTTCGGTCTCCCCTAGAGGGGGGGGGTTACCCACATATGCGGTCCTCTCCAAGGTTTCTCATAGTCATTCACATTGACGTCCCACTGGGGTGAGTTTTTCCTTGCCCGTATGTGGGCTTTGTACCGAGGATGTCGTTGTGGCTTGTGCAGCCCTTTGAGACACTTGTGATTTAGGGCTATATAAATAAAGATTGATTGATTGATTGATGCCCGAACCACCTCATCTGGCTCCTCTCGATGTGGAGGAGCAGCGGCTTTACTTTGAGCTCCCCCCGAATGACAGAGCTTCTCACTCTATCTCTAAGGGAG
Organism: Nerophis lumbriciformis; assembly: GCF_033978685.3. Classification (NCBI taxonomy): domain Eukaryota; kingdom Metazoa; phylum Chordata; class Actinopteri; order Syngnathiformes; family Syngnathidae; genus Nerophis; species Nerophis lumbriciformis. Next base: position 53,159,458 of record NC_084548.2, read on the forward strand.
AGCCCCGCCACTCGGCGGAGGAAACTCATTTCGGCCGCTTGTACCCGTGATCTTGTCCTTTCGGTCATGACCCAAAGCTCATGTCCATAGGTGAGTATTATACATATATATATATATATATAATATGTGTGTGTATATATGTATGCGTATATATATATATATATATATATATATATATATAATATATGTATGTGTATATATATTATATATAAGTGTAAAAATCAACTTCATGATAACGTGTATGTGTGTGGGTATATATATATATATATGTATGTATGTATATATATATATATATATATGTATATGTTTATATATATATATGTATATGTTTATATATATATATATATATATATATATATATATATATATATATATATATATATGTTTATATACATACAGGTATATATGTATAAAAGTCAACTTCATAACATGTGCATGTATATATATATATATATATATATATATATATATATATATATATATATATAGTCGAGGTTTCTATGGTTTATCCGTTATACAGTGCTCAATACCGGGGTAGAGCGGTAAACTGCCAAAAAGGAGAGAACTTAAAGGGGTGCCTTGACGAACGCCTCCGTTATGTCAATCACAGGTTTAGACTGCAGTGTTCTATGTTTGCAAGGTGAAAATGTCAATGCAAGGATGTGCCAATATGTTTACAGTGTTCCAAGTTCCTCTATACAACAGGAGCACTCATGTGGTTTTAGGAATTTGCCGCAAAAATGTTTGTCTCCTAAATTTAGAACTGAACTCTGGGGCAGGTATGTTGTCGTTCCCGGGCCGAATTTGGCGTCCGGGCTGCTAGTTGAATGACCCTATTTTAAAACAATATTAGGCAGTTTATTTGCTACTCTTGCCAATCAATCAAGATTAGAATGTGATTTTAAAAGAGAGGTATCATCGGCAAATATAAGAGGCAGTACATTCTCACAAACATTTTTTAAATCAGATTAGATTGGATGGATTAGAAATAAGAGGTCCCAAAATGGACCCCTGATGCCTTGTTCTCTTTGGTCCGTAGACATCTATTCAACGGCAGAGGGGGAGATGCCAGCGCCATGTGCTCAGGCTGGTAACGGACGTCGCTGCATCATTAATGGCTCAGAGTGTCGACCTGGCTGGGAAGGTCCTAATAATGGCATCACCCACTTTGATAACATTGGATTCGCCATGCTTACAGTCTATCAGTGTATTACCATGGAGGGATGGACTAAAGTTCTCTACTGGGTTGGTGATGGCTTGTCTTATCTGTTTAACGTGTTACAGCAAATGGGATGTAGCTGTATAACTTTTGTATATTATAATCTGTCTTTTAGATAAATGATGCCATCGGAAATGAATGGCCTTGGGTCTATTTTGTTCCTCTCATTCTTGTGGGCTCCTTCTTTGTGCTCAATCTGGTTCTGGGCGTGCTCAGTGGGTATGGTCACTCAGAAGATACTTATTCTATATCACTCTTCTCGACGTTAACAATTTTTTAAATTATTCTCCCCTGCCAAGAGAGTTTACCAAGGAGCGAGAGAAGGCGAGGTCTCGGGGAGAGTTCCAGAAGTTGAGGGAGCGTCAGCAACTGGATGAGGACCTTCACGGCTACATGGAGTGGATCACTCACGCTGAGGTCTTGGATGCTGATAGAGAGGGCAAAGGTCAGTGTTACAACTTCGGTTACCAGGTGCAAAATTTTCGGAAATTTTCTGTACATTTTAGCTAAGGAACTACGTACATTAGGTACAACTGGTTCTGTGGCCGAGTTCTTAAAGGGGAACTGCACTTTTTTTGGAATTTTGCTTATTGTACGCAGTCATTATGAGAAACAATAAGACAACAGGTTTTTTTTTTTTTCCTTCTAACATGTAAAAATTAGCTCGTTTTAGGTGGCTCGCAATACAGTTAATGGGAGCTATCAATTGTACCTCTAAATCACATTAAAATGCATTAAAAGTCATTATGAGAAACAATAGGACGACAGTTTTTTGTTTTTTTTCCTTCTAACGTAAAAATTAGCTCGTTTGAGGTGGCTCGCAATACAGTTAATGGGAGCAATCAATTGTACCTCTAAATCACATTAAAATGCATAAAAAACGTTCAACAATACTTAATTTACGTTCTGTAACCTGTATAATAACCAAGCTGTAGCAATATTGTTATAAGAGCGAACACTGCGGAACTCTTTTTCTAGCGTAGTAACACATGGCCATGCTACGGTATTAGCCGTAAAAGCTAACTATGGCAAGAGATAATCTAGCTTCTACGTTTGAATAGGACACCAATTTGTGCTGACTGAAAAACATGAACAATCACATTACGGTATCTGTAAAGTATGTATGTATGTAAGTTGTAATAACACTCATGACGTGCTGCGTGTATTATGGTCGATATTAAAGTGTTACTCACACAATGGACATTTGTCCCTTTGGTCCAGCTGGCCGGAGACGTTTCCTGTTGATTTTGGGTAAGCACGCCATTTATGTCGAAAAAGCATGTCTCCAAATTCCACATTTGCAGCTTTGAGTTGCTTTCACCTCACTCTATCGGCTTCGCTCTGCTCCAACGTTTCACCCACTTCTTTGTGCTCGCTTCAATAAGCAGTAGTTCATCCTCAGTATATTTAGCTTAAAAAATATAAGGTAGTGAATCCTAATTTGTCAAAAAATAGTCATCTTTGTTGTCTGTTACCTAGTCTGCCATGATTACAACACACACGCGTGTTTGATTCCCGAAGTAGGAAACAAACTATTGTTGCCAGAGGTCGAAAGTGCGTTTCCATGGAAACAGAAATCAATACGCGGAAGAAATAAGTCCCGGAAATGATTAAAATTATCATCCATCCATCCATCCATCCATTTTCTACGGCTTGTCCCTTTTGGGGTCGCTGGGTGTGCTAAATACGGTAATTATTGAACATATTGCATACTGTTATGGAGGTGTCTGTTACTACATTATATATAGACTTGCACTGTGTATATTAAACGTTGATGGAGGGTTTTAGAGGGCTTTGAAGGCTACAATGGTGACTCCTATTCGCCGCATCTTTCAAGCGTTTTTTATCATCTTTAAAATCCTAAAAAAAAAAGATATGCATGTTCTAGTCTCTCATAATGACTGTGAACGATAGGCAAAATTTTTTGAAAAGTGCAGTTCCCCTTAAACTCAAAACACTTGTATCTCAAATCTTTGTCTCCGATTGAAATCTATGTCTTCGATTGAAAGGAACTGAATCAAAACAGCACCATTTTAACATGTACAATGCTTTTAAAAGAAAAACAAACATTTAAATAAGAATTATTGTATTGCAATATAATGTATTACTTCTAACAACTACAGTTTGAAGTTTTATGAAGTAAATATTTGCCTACAAATCGAAACATGCAAAATGCAAGGCAATTATTTTGCTTGTGTTGCCAGCTATTTAGACAATAATGGCTGAATGTTGACTCGTCTTCAGTGTACATACTGTAGTTGTTTTGTAAAGTAATGTGATAATAATAATGTACAGTATTTAACTTGGAAAGTGGACTTTTATGGTATCTATTTCTTGCTGCTTTTCCATGAAACACAGCATTAGCAGCTTTTCCATATTTTCATGGATACATGTCCTCCGTTTATATATAATTTTAAAGCATTACTATTCAACTGGTGGCCCATGGGCCACATCTGGCCCGCCAAAGCTTTTCATTTGGCCCGCCGAACATCATCCAAATAGTCATGATGAAACCATTAAAACTAGGGTTGATCATGTATGCAGTACTGCCGCCGCACTACAGTGGGAAACAGCGAGGCATATGTGCTACAGTGAAGTAGCAGTGGGGGGAGTAGAAGAAGACTACTCATTCAACCCTGGGAAAAAATCTAAATAAATTGCAAACATCGGACTTTAAACAACGACTGGACAACAAAGTATGAATGTTTTACCCTGAGCAAGTGTTTGAGTCATTGTTTTCTGGCGCACATTTTAAACGACGAACACATTGATCCAGACAAGTAGCAATAATGGTAGAAATCCCCATCGTGTAAGCTTCATCACGAAACTTGATCAAACATTTGTAAGTAGATATAATTTATGCATAAATATATTTACTTTGTTTTGTATGGAAATTGTTGACTTCGTGATGTCTTTTGTATTCGTGGCCATATTGTTTTTTGTCCCAGAGGAACGATCAAACATTGTTTAATACATGCAGTGCTACATTTGATCAGTAGAGGGCAACACCGCTAATAGTGATAAGTCACATACAATGTTTGGTGTGTGAAAGTTGTGTAATTTCTGTATGTGTAAACATTTGTGTTTTTTGTGTGAATATATTAACACTAAATCTTCTATTATATTTGTGTAAAATACACAATAGACATTATTTTATGTAAAATAGACGATGGACGTTTGTTATATTTATTTTATGTTTATATTTTCAGTCTTACAAACCTAAATTAAGGAAAAAGAAGAAACATCAGTCCTCAACAAAAACTGGAGCTTCTTTTTCTTCATACTGTTAACTCGCCGCAAAAGCTGAAAACTAGTAGCGAGGGCAGAACATTGAATGTATTGACAGTGCAGTGTGAAAGCTGATGTGTTTATTTTGTAATTAAGTAAACACAGTCTCAAAGAAATATAACCTGCAGAGGCACTATCTGACAAAACATCCACATTTGGATGTCCAGCCCCTGAGCCCTTGGGCTCTTGAAACTGCAGCCCTCTTCATTATGTAGTTAATTAGCCCTGTTTTAAAGTATTTGGCTGACATTAGACTCATTCTGCTTCGATACAGTGCAGTAACACCTACAGTTTTGGTCTGATCTTGCGAGTTTCACTGTGACATTTGCTATGCCAACTAACTGTAACTCAAGTTTTTGCTTGCAACTTAAAGCATTACAATTAGCTGAGAGACAGCTCTTATATTAAAAACAAGTTGAGGTACTCCTGTATTATTTTAATAAGAAATACCTGGAAATTGAGGAAAATGTCAAACGTAATAAATAGTTTTGTTTCATCATGAGCAATCATGCAAACTAATGAGTGTCATTCTCTTATCAGGTCTCCTACCGTTGACCAGTGGAGATTCTGACACCGACAGCCTTTTCGACATGGAGGGCAAGGGTCGTGTGATTTATTATTAGTGAGTCTGCCACTTTTTGTGCGTGCAGTAGCTTGGCTCCGTAACCAACAGGATTTTTCTGTCAAGTCGCCTAGCTCGTCGTTGGAACCGCTTCATCAGGATGAAGTGTTTAGTTTTTGTAAAAACCAGAGCTTTTTACTGGCTGGTGATGCTTCTCGTCCTCCTCAACACGCTGACCATCGCTACAGAGTACCACCATCAACCGGCTTGGCTCACCTCCCTTCAAGGTTCTGATCATGACTTAGACACTTTACACAAATGCTTCCTCCCAGCTGTATTGATATGCTCCGCTCATCTCAACAGACGTGGCAAGCCGTGTCCTCCTGGTGCTCTTTGTCATTGAGATGTTTGTGAAGATGTACGCTCTGGGTCCCAGGGCGTACTTCATGTCGCTCTTCAACCGTTTTGACTTTTTCGTGGTGATCTGCGGCATACTGGAGATGATCATGTTGTCGGCGGGAGAGGTGACCCCCCTGGGTTTCTCTGTGCTAAGGTGCATTCGGCTTCTGAGGATCCTCAAGGTCACAAAGTGAGTTTTGATACACAAACAAACAAAATATATATTAATGTTACAAAGCATTACAGCTTATCATTGAAATCCCAAGATATGCATTTATGACTGTACAGTCATCCCTCACCACATCATACTTCGAATATTCCAGATTCATCACATAGCAGATTTTTTTTTTAAAGCATATTTTACAACATGTTTGGCGTAAATTAATCATTTTAAACACAAAAAATGTTACATGAACTAAAAATATCAATACTACAGTAGTATTGTCCACTGAAGGAGACCTAACCAATCAAAACGTGCTGTTCAGTTTCGTAGCCACTGATTGGCCCAGCCTCAGGAAGTACTACTATATTAGATTAAAATAGAGTAAAGGTCACTAAAGGGTGTTATTTATTGTCTCGAGGGCTCTCAAAATGCTGACATTTGTATTTAGAAGGCCATTAAACGTGTTTTTATGCTCTCGCTTTGAAAATATTAGATTTATAATTAATGATTCCTACTATGCGGAAACGTGTTTATTGTTTATGTCCGGAACTAATTAACCGCAATAAACGAGGGACGACTGTAATCTGATTGGACAATTAGAAAACTATAATTGCTTTTCGATTACTTACAGAAGAAGTCAAAAATATTAAAAATGGTAACTATTAACCCAAAAAAAGGAACAGGTCTTCAAGTTTTTGAAAGGTGTAAATGCATTTTGGATTTTGTTTTTACTTTTTTTGCTCAAATTTCTCAATAAACTTCAATCCTAAACAAAAATTTCAAACATATAATCCATCCATCCATCCATTTTCTACCGCTTATTTCCTTCGGGGTTGCGGGGGGCGCTGGATACAGCTACAATCAGGCAGAAGGCGGGGTACACCCTGGATAAGTCGCCACCTCATCGCAATAATGTTTTTTTTTTATTAACCCCATACTTACACTAATTTAAAAATGTGTTCAAAGGCCTTCAAAGGGCCCCAAAAAAACATTAAATGTTTGTTTTTTTGGTAGAGGGCTGAAGTTGATTGAGGGTTTTGAAACAGAACTAAAAAACAAATGCACTAAAAAGGCTAAAAAAACCACTTCAAAAGCACACAAAGTAGCACTTAGCACAGGAGCTAACGACAGCGCTGACTGAATGAGCTCCGGAAATCAATAAGCCAGCACACAATGGATGTGCTGAATGGCACAAAATGGCTGCTCTGCAAGGCACGCAACTGTAATAACTCATGTTATGCAAATGTATACTAATTGACAACTGTGACAATTTTGACCCTTCTGCAGGCTTTTTAATCAGATAATGTCACATGTTTAAATGTGTAAAAAAAACTCATGTTTTGCAAATGTATACTAATTGCCAACTGTGACATCATTTGACCAGAAGACCTTCAAAGGGTTTAAAACAGTCGTTCTTTAACCTTGCTGGAGGTACCGAACCCCACCAGTTTCATATGCGCATTCACCGAACCCTTCTTTAGTGAAAAATAAAATGATGTTTCTTTTTCAAATTCAAGACAAACTTATATGTTTTTGGTAACACTTTAGTATGGGGAACATATTCTAAGTAACAAAAACTTAATTTAGAGTTTTTTGGACACTAGGGGAACATATTCTAAGTAATAAAGACTTAATTTAGAGTTATTTGGTTAGGGTTAGGGGTAGAGGGTTCGGGCCAGGGTTAGCGGGTTAGGGTTATAATAAGACCATGCCGAATAAGGCATTAATAAGTACTTAATAATGACTAGTTAAGAGCCAATATGTTACTAATTTGCATGTTAATAAGCAACTAATTAATGGTGAATATGTTCCCCATACTAAAGTGTTACCATGTTTTTTTACTGGTGCACAAAATGAACCGTGCATGAACATCACCTTGTTCAAAGAACAAAACCAACAGTGCATAAACTAAGAGCAAATTACACACCTGCAAATCAGTGTGACTTCTGCTGTTGCCGTACCCGTAATACGCCGATAGGGAGAAGTTTTTATTTACACCATGAGTCGGGTGTGTCTTGACCTCCGCCGAACCCCTGAGCCCGACTCACCGAACCCCTAGGGTTCGATCGAATCCAGGTTAAGAACCACTGGTTTAAAAAAAAACATTTCATATTTGGTATTTTTGTTTAGGGCTGATGTTGATTAAGTGATTTAAACAAAAAAGTATGTATGAATCGACAATGTTTTATGTCCTTTTTAGAAAGAAGGACTTGAATGTCGTGTTTGGGGGTATTGTGGGATAATATTCAAGCAATGGACTATAAAAAGTGAATAGGACTTCAACACATCATCTCTTAACAGTGACATCTTTATCTTTGTCCATTGCAGGTATTGGACCTCTTTGAGTAACCTTGTAGCCTCGCTCCTGAACTCCGTCCGCTCCATCGCCTCCCTGCTTCTTCTCCTCTTCCTCTTCATCGTCATCTTCTCACTGCTGGGCATGCAGGTGTTTGGAGGAAAATTCAACTTTCCCGACAACAGGCCCAGACGGAGCAACTTTGACAACTTCCCTCAGGCCCTCATCAGCGTGTTCCAGGTGAGATGTTTTCTTCAGAGCTCCAACAATAGGACTCACTTTCATAAAATCCATTGGTTGAAGTATGTTTGGATTTACAAGACAACTGTGTCCCAGATCCTTACAGGGGAGGAATGGACCGCCATCATGAACAACGGCATTATGGCCTACGGCGGACCGGTCATGCCTGGCATCCTGGTTTCTATCTTCTTCATCATCCTCTTTGTCTGCGGAAACTGTATCCGATCGTGAAAAAAACCTGCCTATTAAATCCGGGTTAAATGTTGCAATGAATGCCAAGTTTAAGGTTTTCCTGACCTCTGTGCAACTAGACATTCTTCTCAATGTCTTTTTGGCCATCGCTGTGGACAACCTCGCAGAAGCTGAGAGTCTGACCTCAGCTCAGAAAGAGAAAGCAGAGGAGAAGATGAGAAGAAAGCTGATGCGGTAAATGAATGAGCAAAAACATGATGTATGACGATCTGCATTGAATCAACATCTGAACTCTGAAGGTCCAAAATGCCTGATAAGACAGATGAGGAGAGAGAGAGGATGTCCAAGAAACTGGCAGAGCAGAGAGCCAAGATGGAGGGCATTCCAACCACAGCCAAGGTTCAACTACATATCACCCTTTTGCTTTATGTTTTAATAATACAGTCGTACCTCAATTTACGAGCTTAATTGGTTCTGTGCGGATCTTCTAACTTAGAGGAGAACTGCACTTTTTTGGAATCGTTCACAATCATAATGAAAGACAACAAGACAGATTTATTTTTTAATGCATTCTGACTCGTCAATTAAAGTCCGCTTATAACATAGCCAGTGGGAGGTCCTCTATTCCAATAAATAACCATCCAAAAACCGCCAACAATACTCCATTTACATTTCGTGACTGGAATATTAACCAAGAATTAGTAAAATTGTTATTATAAGCGCTAACACAGACAAACTATTTTTAGCGGCGCCTTGATCAGAGAGCGGTAAACAGCTTGTGCTGCTATACTGTATATACATCGTCAGCTCATGAGCTGCTTTCTCGCCTCGAAGCTCGTGAAGATGGTCAACTTTGGCATCCGATTTATAATCCGGAAATGAATCGCGAAAACAAGCTTGGTTCCACCCCCTTATTTCTTTGCAATGATTATGAGTCATTCTTCATCTCGACAGGAATATATCAACATCCTAACAGTTGGCATCCTAATGCTAGAAGATGTTGTACAGTAAGTGATGTTTTATTATTTTTGTTGGCTCTCATGAAGTCTGCAGCGAGTAATAATCAGTGATGTTGTCGAAGAAAAAGCGAACGTTTGTAAAATGTTTGCATCGCTGTACGCTTAAAATAAGCAAACTATGTAAATATTACATGTTATTATGAATGTGCCTGTTACTACATCACATATATACTTACATCATGTATATAAAACCTTAATGGAGGTGTATGGATGTTTTTAAGGGCTTTATAGGCAGAATAGAGCGGCTCCCTTAGGTTCCATTGTAAGAAGACTTTTAATCACATTTACTAGATTAAAAAGCATTAAAAAATATATATATATATATATGTGTTCTTGTCTTACATAAATATTGTGAATGATAGACAAATTAAAGATAAATAAAGTATGGTGACATTCCAAACTTCTAGTAGACAGGCTTTTTTTTCCCACTCATGCACTCCTCATCTGTTTCACCGTAACAAGCATTTGCAAGCACTTTAGCCCGTTAATCGTTTTTCGAATTAAAAATTGATTAATTGTCCAGCCCTAGCGGGGATGCTTGTAACTAAAATGTTTGCTTGAAACTTAAAGATAGGCTCCAGCACCCCCAGCGACCCCAAAAGGGACAAGCGGTAGAAAATGGATGGATGGATGGAACTTAAAGAATAACAATTAGCCTGGAGACAGCTCTTCTCTCAATACACTCTTAAGTTGAGGTACCGGTGTATTCAACCTCACATGTGCATCATCATTTCTCAATATTATGCCTCATCAGCTCAAAATTGATGAGTTTGAGTCCAACGTCAATGAAGTCAAAGATCCCTTCCCCCCTGCAGACTTCCCAGGTAACGTCCTGTATCCTTTCACATCAACATTCCAGAGGAATTCTGTTTTTTGTGCAGTTTATTAACAAGCATTATTACAATCAGAGGGTTTACCTTTTGTTCTTTTTCACCCACTAGGCGACGATGAAGAGGAAGAGCCTGAAATCCCCATCAGCCCTCGGCCCCGACCCATGGCCGACCTGCAGCTAAAGGAGGAAGCTGTTCCGTTGCCTGTAGCCAGCTCATTTTTCATTTTTGGCCCACAAAACAAGTCAGTACACCCAAAAAGTACATCTCTTTGTGTACAATACTTTATTTTCTTACATTCTACTTGTTGGTGCCCAGGTTCCGTAAACTGTGCTACAAGATCATCAACGCCTCCTCATTCACTAATCTAATCCTCCTGTTCATCCTGCTGTCTTCCATCTCCCTGGCAGCCGAGGACCCCATCGATCCCAAATCATATAGAAACAAGGTGTACAAATGTTGATGCTGGCTTGGCTATGGTCAAAATGTGGATTTCAGAAACACAGAAAACTATTTTTTAATCCTTTCTTACACAAATATCTTTCTCCTGTGAATGATCGCGACTTGCTCTTATCTCGAATCTGACTGCAGATTGGTCAGCTGCTGCATGCTGTCAATCATTCTCCCCAGAAAGCCAATCAGTGAGCCTGTGGGCTGTCTAAAAGGAGAAGTTCAGTCAAAGTGGTGGATGGAATTTTCCGCCTGGCACAAGTGTTTAACTTGTCTCTATTCAATATAGTGTTACATTATTTTTGGATGGTAAAAAGTGCAGAAGATGTGTCCCTCCTTTACCCACCCAAATTACGTCCATGTGCGTGCCGTTACCTGTCAAAGGCCAAACAACTTAACTGATCATGTCTGCATCTTGTCCCACAGATCTTGGCCTACGCTGACATTGTCTTCACAACAGTGTTCACCATTGAGATTGTACTGAAGGTAACTGAAACACCACATAAGCATAACTCAGATTTAAATGGGTAGATAGAAGCATGGCTACATGTATGGAACGATGGCTGGAATTATGGATAACTCCATTGTTTTAAATTACGGTAATACAAACAACATTTTTTTTATTATTTTAGCCTTATCAATCTTATTAAACTGTTTCCTGACCTCTTGTGTGACTGATCTAAATAACAGATGACCGTTTATGGAGCGTTCATGCACGAGGGTTCCTTCTGTCGCAACTCCTTCAACATCCTGGATCTGATCGTGGTTGGAGTCTCTCTGCTCTCTATGGGAATGGAGTAAGTTTCCACAGTTTGGTTCCACCACATTGAGTGTATCTAAAGATGTTTCTGGCATTTGTTGCATATAGATCCAGTGCCATTTCTGTGGTGAAGATTCTCAGGGTGCTCAGGGTGCTAAGGCCACTCAGGGCAATCAATAGAGCCAAAGGTTTAAAGGTTTGCACTTATCTGCAATCCTCAAATCACTATTTTCATGTTTTTGTTTCATACTAATTGTTGGATTTATGTGCAGCATGTGGTCCAGTGTGTGTTTGTGGCCATCAAAACCATTGGAAACATTGTTCTGGTCACCATGCTGCTCAATTTCATGTTTGCCTGCATAGGAGTGCAACTTTTCAAGGTTGGTAAACCACACACCTATGACTAAATTGTGAATATTTTTCTTATTTTGATTTTTATCATAGGGGAAATTATATAGCTGCTCTGACCCATCCAAAATAACAGAGGAGGAATGCCAGTAAGTCCAATTAAGACTTACATATATAGAGTTAATTTAAAAACATGTTCATGACCATTATCTTCTTTTAAGGGGATTCTTCTTGAAGCAAATAGAAAATTCTCTGCAGGACACAGTGCTGGCCAAACGAGAATGGCTCAACAATGACTTTAACTTTGACAACGTGCTCTATGGCATGCTGGCTCTCTTCACTGTTTCTACATTTGAAGGCTGGCCAAAGTAAGTTGGGATGTTATATGTATGTGACCAGGGCCGGCCCTAGGCTTTTTGTGGACCTAAACAAGATTCTGTCTGTGGCCCCATATTACCCGTTAAACACTCCGAAAGCTAGAGCTAACTGCAGCCGAATGAGTATTGTAATACAATCGTTTCTCGCCACATCTTGCTTCAAAGTTTTCCGCTTGTGAAGGTGACTATGTGGGTGTTATTTCATGTGTAGAGGGTTTACTTAAAGGGGAACTGCACTTTTTGGGGCATTTCGCCTATCGTTCCCAATCCTTATGAGAGACTAAAAGACAAAAGGTTTTCTGTTTTTTTGCATTTCGGCATGTAAAAATCAGCTTGTTCTCGGTGGCTAGCAATGCAGCTTATGGAAGCAATCAATGCTACCTCTAAAACCCTTTAAAAATGCATTTAAAGACTGCCAACAATACTTCATTTACATTCCGTAACCTATATAATAACCAAGCTGTAGCGACATTGTTATTGTAAGAGCGAACACGGAGGAACCTTTTTCCGGCGGAGTAACACATTGGCATGCTACGTTAAGCGAGCTACGGCAACACCCGAATCACGTTTGAGTTTGTAATGCACAGTACAGTGTGATTGGACACCAATCTGTACTGACTGAAAACATGAACATATTACAGTGTCTGTAAAGTATTATCCCACATTTCATGTTTTGTTTGTACACAGCGAGCTCAACAGTGTGTATAGAGTCGTAATAACACGCATGACAAGCGCTGCATGTATGATGTTTAATAATAAAGTGACTCACTCGATGAACAGTTGGGGTCCAGCTGGCCATGGACATTTTTTCTGCTTTGTCTTGGGTAAGCACTCCATTTATGTCAAAATAGCTTAATTCAAAGTTCCACATTTATAGCGTCAAAGTCACGTCAATCTCACTCTATCGGCTTCAGTCTGCTCCACATTTCACCCTTCCTTCGTGCTGGCTTCTATAACCTCAATATATTCAGCTTCAAAAAGATAAGGTTGTGAATCCTCATTTGTCCGAAAATCTTCGTTGTCTGTTACCAATTCTGCCGTGATTAGAAAACACTTCTGTTTGTTCCTGGAGGTAGGAAAATAAAAATATTAGCCATATCGTCTATTTAGCAATATCAATTTCTAATTATATAGCTTCTGGATGACTTAAGAGGTTGATTAAAGCAAATTAAATTCATGCGTTTGTGTGTCTGCTGGCGTTTTTGTACTGATATATGTTTTATAATGTACTGTGTATGAAAAAAACGTCTTTTACTATGCATTTTCTTACGTCTGGAACTTTCCAACAGACGCTCGCAGTTAATGCCAGTATCTCCCAAGGTGCACCTTAGCGCATTAAAAAAGTAGGTTCCATAATAGCTCGCACTGCAAAAAAAATGGTAAATGTTTGTTGCATATTTCAAAACATAGCAAAACATCACAGGGAGGATCGCATGATAATGTGTATCCTCGGTAAATGGGTGTCTCCATTGTAAATGTCATGTAATACACGCAAACCCCTCATTTAAATAAGGCGGTCTGCACCAGTTATCAATAGAGTGTTTTCCAGGGTCCGGCCCTGTTTGTGATGGTGACAATGTTGTGGCCTTAGTTTGATGATCTCAACAACACAATCTTGTTCCCAGACTCTTGTATCGAGCTATAGATTCAGACGAAGAAGACATGGGGCCGGTCTTCAACAACCGTGTGGACGTTTCCATCTTCTTCATCATCTACATTATACTCATCGCCTTCTTTATGATGAACATCTTTGTTGGCTTTGTCATCGTCACCTTCCAGGAGCAGGGCGAGCAGGAGTACAAGGACTGTGAGCTGGACAAGAACCAGGTGCACAAAAGTGTGGCCATTTTGTGTGATGTTAGTTATTGTATACATCAATAACCCATTACTCATTTTCCTGGTGGTGTGTTAATGGTGCGCACTTTTATTTTTCATGGCATAGTGGATGGGTTTGATTTCTGGCCAGGATATCTGGTGTAAAAACTAAGCTTAAAACCATTCATGTGATTTTACATCTGAGGAGACCCCCAACAGGGAAATTACTCTACATCTTGACTTGATTTAATATATATACAGTTTATATATATATATATATATATATATATATATTACATATATATACACAGTATATATGTATATTACATATATATACACAGTATATATGTATATTACATATATATATATATATATATATATTTATATATATATATATATATATGTGTGTGTGTGTATATATATATATATATATATATATATATATGTGTGTGTATATGTGTGTATATATATATATATATATATATATCCATCCATCCATCCATCCATTTTGGGGTCGCGGGGGGTGTTGGAGCCTATCATATATCATATATCATACATATATATATATATATATATATATATATATATATATATATATATATATATATATATATATATTTTATTTTTTTTAATTATTTTTTTTATCTGCATTATTTTTAGTAGTAAAAAATACAATTTGCCAATTTGAAGAAAAAGAACCGGGCAAAACGGTGGAACAGGTGTTAGTGCATGTGCCTCACAATACGAAGGTCCTAGGTTTGATCTCCAGGTTCGGGATCTTTCTGTGTGGAGTTTGCATGTTCTCCCCGTGACTGCGTGGGTTCCCTCCGGGTACTCTGGCTTCCTCCCACCTCCAAAGATATGCACTTGTGGATAGGTTGATTGGTAACACTAAATTGGCCCTAGTGTGTGAATGTTGTCTGTCTATCTGTGTTGAACCTGTGATGAGGTGGCGACTTGTCCAGGGTGTACCCCGCCTTCTGCCCGAATGTAGCTGGGATAGACTCCAGCACCCCCGTGACCCCGAAAGGGACAAGCAGTAGAAAATGGGTGGATGGATGGATGGATGGAAGAAAAAGAACCCTACTATTTATTTAATGATGATAATATGTATATTCTTCCTATAGCGGCAATGTGTGCAATACGCCTTGAAGGCTCGACCCCTGAGGTGCTACATTCCCAAGAACCCGTACCAGTACAGGGTCTGGTACATTGTCACCTCCTGCTACTTTGAGTACCTCATGTTCTTCCTCATCATGCTCAACACTTTGTGTCTGGGGATGCAGGTAGGTCAATAAATCGCACATTAAACACAGAGGCTGCTGGTAGCAAATTTTCAGTACCATTACAGCAGTGCTTCTCACTTACTTTCTATTACGCCCCCACGTAAGAATATAATTTGTCTATAAAATTGTTATAAGTACACTTCGACATAACATTGTATCCTTAATAAAATCAAAGAAAACAAAAAACAAATATAGGTCAACTTGCAACAATACAATTATTAAAATTGTTTTTTAGTCTAACCAAATAGAGAGATTAAAACCAAATGTATCCTTATCCTATGAATGTGTCTGTTACTACATTATATATATTGTACACTTGCAGTGTGTAAAACGTTGGAGGGTTTCACATTTTCTTTAGAGGGTTTTGTAGGCTATAACATTGACTCCCATCAGCCGCATTATTCAAGCATTTTCTATCATCTTTAGAATCCTTAAAAAATAAAAAATAAAACATGTGTTCTTGTCTCTCATGATGATTTTGAACAATAGGTAAAATTCCCAAAAAGTGCATTACACCTTTTGAGAATAAACCAGTTAGTAATTCAAGTACTTTTTTGGACAGTAATGAGTAACCGTAATAATTACTTGTTTAAAGTAATTTTCCCAACACCGCTAATAACACAAGAGGAGTAACAGGTCCACATTAACGTAGATACATGTTTGATGACATGAACGTGGTGTTAAAGGTGTTTATTAAACACGTTAAGGGAATATATATTCCATTCTTTCTTGAGAATTTTTGCTCATGCAAAATGTAACTAATAGGCTTTTATTTTTTTTAAATGTATTTCATTGTGATTAATCAAAATAATCCACAGCAACACAGGGATTATTATGAATATACATTTTAATTATTTAACAGTATTAGTAGTAGGCCTACTCTATTTAGAAAACTGGACTAAACAACTTTCCGGAATGACCTAAATCATTTTTAAAAAAAACATACAAAACCAAAACCAGTGAAGTTGGCACGTTGTGTAAATCATAAATAAAAACAGACTACAATAGTTTGCCAATCCTTTTCAACCTATATTCAACTGAATAGACTGCAAAGACAAGATACTTAATGTTCGAACTGGAAAACTTTATTTTTTGCAAATATTAGCTAATTTGGAATTTGATGCCTGCAACATGTTTCAAAAAAGCTGGCATAAGTGGCAAAAAAGACGAGAAAGTTGAGGAATGCTCATCAAACACTTATTTGGAAAATCCCACAGGTGAACAGGCGAGTGCCATGATTTGGTATAAAATCAGCTTCCATGAAATGCTCAGTCATTCACAAACAAGGATGGGGCGAGGGTCACCACTTTGTCAACAAATGCATGAGCAATTTGTCAAACAGTTTAAGAACAACATTTCTCAACAAGCTATTGCAAGAAATTTAGGGATTTCACCATCTACATTCCGTAATATCATTAAAAGGTTCAGAGAATCTGGAGAAATCACTGCAGGTAAGCGATGATATTACGGACCATCAATCGATCGGTGTGTAAAGGATATTTACCACATGGCTCAGGAACACTTCAGAAACCACTGTCAGTAACTACAGTTAGTCGCTACATCTGTAAGTTAAAACTCTACTATGCAAAGCGAAAGCCATTTATCAACAACAACCAGAAACGCCGCCAGCTTTGCTGGGCCCGAGCTCATCTAAGATAGACTGATGCAAAGTGGAAAAGTGTTCTGTGGTCTGACGAGTCCACATTTCAAATTGTTTTTGGAAACTGTGGACGTCGTGTCTTCCGGAACAAAGAGGAAAATAACCATCCGGACTGTTTTCGGCACAAAGTTCAAAAGCTGTCTCCCATTGAAAATGTGAAGCCTAAAATACCACAACAGAGACCCCGGACTGTTGAACAACTTAAGATGTACATCAAGCAAGAATGGGAAATAATTCCACCTGAAAGGTTTTAAAAATTGGTCTCCTCAGTTCCCAAACGTTTACTGAGTGTTGTTAAAAGGAAAGGCCATTGTTTTAAAAATGCCCCTGTGCCAACTTATTTGCAATGTGTTGCTGCCATTAAATTCTAAGTTAATGATTATTTGCAAAAAAAAAAAAGTTTCTCTGTTTGAACATTAAATATCTTGTCTTTGCAGTCCATTCAATTGAATATAAGTTGATAAGAATTTGTAAATCATTGTATTCTGTTTTTATTTACAATTTACACAACTTGCCAACTTCACTGGTTTTGGGTTTTGTACATGTATTGCGCGCCACATTTTTATTTATGAACTAATTTGCAGTATTTTGCAGTAAATACAAATTTTGGGTTTGTTTGTGTAGCTTCAAGTTAAATAAAGTTTGTATTCAGCTACTCTTACCTACAGCTGGGCTCAAATGTTTTCATAAGCTGCGCACATTTTTTGTGTACCTGTTGAATAATGTCTATGAACTGGAAAAGCTGTAAGAAGTTGTCTTCTACGGAACAATCTTTATTGTCCTTTCTGTTCCGTCATTTGTGCAACAGCACTGTAACCAGTCAGACCATGTGACCAAGCTGTCTGACACACTGAACTTGATCTTCACTGTGCTCTTCACCGTGGAGATGATTCTCAAGCTCATGGCCTTCAAAGCAAAGGTAAAACTTGTTTTGGCAAACGTGAGTCCAGTCCGTCAGGGGTCCTGTTGTTGTCATGAGTGTGTTGCATCTGTCTGCACAGGGTTACTTTGGAGACCCCTGGAACGTGTTCGACTTCATCATTGTCATTGGCAGTGTTGTTGATGTCATCCTCAGCGAAGTGGACGTGAGTACCCACCCTTTTGTAATATGATAGTCATTTCAGGACTTGAATATGAGCTTCCCTGGCAGCAAGACTGTATGTGTTAGACTTCAAATAATTGTATTCAATGCTCTGACCCAGACAAGTGTAACCGTGGCCCAGAATGGTGCCAGCACATCTAGCTCACAGAACATGGTCAGTACTGTCATGGGCCATCCCCAACCTCACTGCGACCACCATAATCATATTTCCTCTCTTCTGTGACTGTCCTCTACAGCAGTGTTTTTCAACCTTTTCTGAGCCAAGGCACATTTTCTTCATTGAAAAAATTCTTAGGCACACCACCAGCAGAAAACATTAAATAATGAAACTCAGTAGCCGATATTGACAATAAAAAGTCGTTTTCGCAATTGTTGGATATGACTTAAACCATAACCAACCATGCATATTGGCAATATAGCTCTTGTCTCAAAGTAGGTGTAATGTCACGACCTGTCACATCACGCTGTGACTTATTTGGAGTTTTTGGGTGTTTTCCTGTGTGTAGTGTTTTAGTTCTTGTCTTACGCTCCTTTTTTGGTGGCTTTTCCTCTTTTGTTGGTATTTTCCTGTTGCAGTTTCATGTCTTCCTTGAACGCTATTCCCCGCACCTGCTTTGTTTTCGTAATCAAGACTATTTAAGTTTTGCGGACGCTATCTTTCTTTGTGGGGACATTGTTGAGTGCCATGTCATGTACAGATGTACTTTGTGGACGCCGTCTGCTCCGCACGCTGTAAGTCTTTGCTGTCGTCCATCTTTCTGTTTTTGTTTACTTTGCAGCCAGTTCAGTTTTAGTTTCGTTTTGCATAGCCATCCCGAAGCTTCAATGCCTTTTCTTAGCGGCACTCGCCTTTTGTTTATTTTTGGTTTAAGTGTTCGATACCTTTTTACTTACACGCTGCCTCCCGCATATTGTGATCACGACAAACCATGTTCCCGACATCTACAAAGCAATTAGCTACCTGCTGCCACCTACTGATATGGAAGAGTGTTACACGGTTACTCTGCCGAGCTCTAGACAGCACCGACACTCAACAACGGCACATTTGCGGATTATAATTACTGGTTTGCAAAAAATATTTTTAACCCAATTAGGTGAAATTACATAATCTCCCACGGCACACCAGACTGTATCTCACGGCACACTAATGTGCCGCGGCACAGTGGTTGAAAAACACTGCTCTACAGAATCATCTTTGTCACCAAACACTCCATTATTGTTATGTGCAATGCCCGTGTGTGCCCATTAAAGAGAGCACAGCATTGATTGGAGTTTTTATGCCACGATTTCTCTGACCACTTCACCGCATTTTCCTCATCTTTCGCCCACAACACACGCTGTTCAGTAGATTGAGACCTGATAATGTCACCACTTTCTCGCTCTCCTTCTTCCTATGCTTTTGCGTTCTGTTGTCTTTTTCCTCTCCAACACACTTTCTTTCCACAAAGCATCTCACTTCTCTTCTGTTTATTGTTCACAGAGCGCCCTAGCTGCCAGTGGAGGACTGTACTGTCTCCAAGGCTGTGCTGTAAATATCTCATTACCACTCCACTGTATTGTGTTGCATGAGCATGCTGTGTCATTGTGAGCATTCCACTGCCTTCTCTACTTTCTACCTTATGTAGTGAACCAACACAATGTTTTGTTGTCTCGCAGTAAGACTTGAAAAAAGGGCCAAGCTCATCATTGAGCACACAGAAGTCTTAATAATGCACAGCCAGAGGTGGGTAGTGTTGCCAAAAATTGTAAGACTACCGTTACTTTAGAGCAGGCATATTAAACTAAATTGTTTGGGGCCACATTTCCAGAAAGAGGAATACCAGAGGGCTGGACTTCTCTCTTCACAATGAGTCTTATTTTGTATATTCCAGAGAACCAGCGTCCTCTGCAGTAGACATTTGTTTTTGGTCTACTTCTTTTGTCAGAGTTACAGGAGCCCTCTGTTGTTTCCAAGGACCTTCTGCAAAAAAACTAGTCAAAGACCATCTCTGACAATTTTTAAGAATGTGCTACAAAACGTTTTTTTGAACTGAATTCACGGGCCACCCGTTGAATAACCCATATGATTATAGGCTCCAGCACCCCCGCGACCTCGAGAGGGTCAAGCGGTACAAAAATGAATGGATGGATGAACCTTGAGGAACACCACTAGTATAACTAAAGAAGTTGAACAAATGAATACTGACTGCATCTGAAGTAAACAAGCAACACTTTAATTACATAAGTCACATTACGAAAAAAAAATAGTTACTGCCAAAAGGGAGAGGACATAAAGGGGTGCCTTAAGGAACGCCTCAGTTATGTAAATCAAGTTTTTCTACTTAACAGGAGCACCATGGTTTTTTTTTCGAAATTTGCTACAAAATAGTTTGTCTACCAAGTTTTGAACTGATCACGGAGGCCGGTATGGTGTCATTCCTGGGCCGGGTTTTGCTCCCGGGCCGCCAGTTGAATAGCTTGCTTTAGAGTAATGTGACTCAATAAAAAGTAAAAACTAGTCATTCAAATAATTACTTGACTAAGAGTGAGTATTCAGTGAAAAAAATACTCAAGTACTGAGTAACTAAGGAGTAAGTTCTGCTTTATTTAATTACTATTTTGTGCATGCATGCGAGAGTGCTACTGTTATAAGTCATAGAGGTATTCGAAAAGAACATGATCTATTAATGCCTTTTGACATATCAGAGCCATTTAATGATGACTTGACATTAAATTCTTACATAAGGCTCCTTTAAGTAAAAGTATGTTGAATTAAAACTACGCTGATAAGTACAATTTATCCAAAAAGTTACTTAAGTAAATGTAACGGAGTAAATGTAGTGCATTACTACCCACTTCTGTGTACAACATGAAACTGTTAATGCATTAACCAACATTTATGTACAATTGTGCATGACAGAGAGTTTGTAGATGTTCTTCAAATTGTGTGTGAAGTTGTTAAAATTCTAAAAAATTTCAAATTTGGAAAAAATCCCAAGAATATCCAGGAAAAAAAATCTGGAAATTTCCAAATTGGTAAATGTGTGTCTATATTGGTCCCTTGTTTATCATGGTTTACTGGTGCCAGACATGACGAATAGTAAACGATTCCGAATTGCCGCATAGAAGGAATATTATCAATAAATTAAATATTTTCATAGTTACAGCATAAACTGTTTACAACCTTTTAAACAAGTTTTTTAACATTATTAGAGCCCTCCTAACATGAAATAACACCCAAATAGTCACCTTTGCACTAATTTCATTTTAGTGTGTTCTACTGTAGGTTACAGTACTTTGCTGTCTTCCTTGCTGTGGCCGTCACCCGGCCACTACAACACGGCCACGACGTGGAAATACTTTGTCACATCTTGGGTCATTTCTTTAAGTTAGAACTGGGCGTTCACGTGTGAAACCAACGGCGTAAGTTGTTCTGCAAAAACTTGGTCAACAGTCACAGCTACAATCAATTTCTTTGTTGTTAGCATTCCGTGTTGTTAGCATTGCATATCTCCGTTGTTGATCCACATCGCTCCAGCCAAAGCTGTTTATTGATGTCGAAGATGAAGTGCATTAAAAGAGTTCATCTCCACTTCGCATTACCCAGAGTGCGGATGGCTGAGAGCAGTCTTGTTAGCAATGATGGCGATCTGAATCACATCCAGTTTTGGTCAGGCTTGCGTCTCGTCTTTTGCATCAAAGACTCATTAATGTGGAGATGCGTTATTGATGAGGCATGAGTTGGAGATGAGGTCCATCAAAAATTTGCTCTGACAAAAGTTGGTCAACGTCATGGTCGCAGTGTAGATAGCGCCAAGATTAACCACCGTGTTGTTAGCATTGTCACCCTTAACCTGGAAATTTTTTGCTATCAAATTAAAGCATAACAATTAGCCGAAAGACAGCTGGGGCACGCTTAAATTGAGGCACCACTGTATTTGCATTCTAACTCTAACTAAACCAGTGGTTCTTAACCTGGGTTCGATCGAACCCTAGGGGTTCGGTGAGTCGGCCTCAGGGGTTCGGCGTAGCCTCCGCCACGGAGGTAAAGAAACATCCGACTTATCGTGTAAATAAAAACTTCTCCCTATCAGCGTATTATAGATACCCCCAAACAATGTTCCCTCTAATTTTCCATCTGATTTGCAGGTTTTTTGATTGATTGATTGAAACTTTTACTAGCAGATTGCAAAGGAAGAGGATACACAGTACAGTTTACACAGTACAGTACATATTCCGTACAATTGACCACTAAATGGTAACACCCCAATAAGTTTTTCAACTTGTTTAAGTCGGGGTCCACGTTAATCAATTCATAGTAATGTGTGTAAGGTGTGTAATTTGTTGTGAGTTTATGAACTGTGTTGGTTTTGTTCTTTGAACAAGGTGATGTTCATGCACGGTTCATTTTGTGCACCAGTAAAAAAACATACGACTTTTTCTTGAATTTGAAAAAAATATATATATATATTTTTTTCACTAAAGAAGGGTTCGGTGAATGCGCATATGAAACTGGTGGGGTTCGGTACCTCCAACAAGGTTAAGAACCACTGAACTAAACTATAGTAAAACAATGCATTTGATCAACAAATAGTAGTCATGTGCATCATTTGATCACCTCCAAAGCTTTAATGTGTAACTGTCTCTTCTACATTTTGCAGGACACGAATCCCATGCAAGCAATCGCAGTAAGCTGCCACTTTTCTATCATAATTCCATCTTTTGTTCCTCATTTGCATATCTTTTCTTTTCAATAAATTAATGTTTGCTTGTCCCCAGGCCTCGGAGAACGCTTCAGTTTCTATCACGTTTTTCCGACTCTTCCGAGTCATGCGTCTGGTCAAGCTGCTGAACCGTTCTGAGGGCATCCGTAACCTCCTGTGGACTTTCATCAAGTCCTTCCAGGTTTTTCCTCTTTTGTTTTCAAAGCTCAAGACTCACCGGCTAACTTGTCTTCTCTGTTGCCTTCAGGCTCTTCCTCACGTGGCTCTGCTCATTGTGATGCTCTTCTTCATCTACGCTGTCATCGGGATGCAGGTATGCTTTTAAGCGGTCTTTTATCCAGCATCACAACCTAACAAACATCCTTTCAGATTTTCGGGAAGATAGCCTTAGTGGACGGCACGGAAATCCACCGCAACAATAACTTCCAGACATTCCCTCAAGCGGTTCTCATGTTGTTCCGGTGAGTTCTCAATCAAAGCTTTTCAGTTACGAGTGAGCCAAGATGTCACCGTGGTTAAATTATAATGCAGGTGTGCTACTGGAGAAGGTTGGGAGGAAGTCATGATGGCATCTATGTACGGGAAGAAGTGTGACCCCAAGTCTGACTTCCTGCCTGGAGAGGAGCACACCTGTGGCTCCAACTTTGCAGTCTTCTACTTTCTCAGCTTCTACTGCCTCTGTGCCTTCTTGGTCAGCAATATGCATTTTTACTTTACTGTACTTGTTGTGTTAGTGGATAACTTTCTTTTTCAATTCTGTGTCCTGCAGATCCTCAACCTGTTTGTTGCTGTCATCATGGACAATTTTGACTACTTGACACGTGATTGGTCTCTGCTTGGTCCACACCACCTGGATGAGTTTAAAAAGATCTGGGCTGAATATGATCCAGAAGCCACGTAAGCCAGAATACCTTTTAAAGTAAATTAGAATATCTTTGAAAAGTTCATTTATTTGATTAGTTCTATTTAAAAAAGTCTCAAGTTCTATAGCAGGGATGTCCAAACTGTTTTCAGCAAAAATTTAAATATGCAGCTGTCCCTTTGATACATTTTGCACTTTAAAGATACTGAAACACAATGTAGGTCAATCAATACATTCTAGAGCAGGTGTGTCAGAATTGTTTTCATTGAGGGCCACATCCAAGTTATGGCTGCCCTCAGAGGGCCGTTTGTAACATTGAGTAATATGTATGAATACAAATCTATAATAAGTATTACACAATTGCTATGTATTTTTTCAACGTACAATGTATAAAGAAAAAACTGTGGACTTTACGGAAAAAAATAAATAAATGGCAGGTCAGTTGCCAGAAGTTCACCACAGGATTTACACAAAATATTGCTGTAATTGGAAAAACGGTACCACTGTTTCACCATGCAGTCTATGGATGTTATTTTACGGTATATTACTGTAAATGGAAAAACGGTACCACAGTGTTTTTTACGGTAAGGTTCTGGCAACTGAGCAACCATTTTTTTTACCGTAAAACATATTGTCATTTTTACAGTGTACAATTTGATGGATAATTTGCTTTGAAGTCATGCAGATATTTAAGTATTTATTTGTATTTTAACAAAAAAAATGTAATGTTATAAGAATACAATATTTGATTCTTTTTTAGATAATATTCTATTTTAAGAGCTATGCAATTGCATGCAGAACATGTATATGTTTAGTGCTGTCAAATGATTACAATTTTCAATCAGATGAATCACACTTTTGAATTTGTATTAGTCATTATTAATCATAGGTTATTAATCTATTGCATGATTTAAATGAACTTAAAAAAAGACCCAAAAATCTGACACCAATGCAATTTTATTTTCAGAATGTCATACAGGAACATTTTTTAGATGTTTTACTTGAATGCACATCATTTATTTATTCAAAACCTGCTAACATTTTTATTTAAAGTGTAGTCAGGGTTTATTTTAGAGTGAAATTTGCCAGCAAACACACCAGTTGGAGTCTCCTAACTCAACTTTGCACTGACGTATGCACTGACCTGATCACTGACCCTTGAGCCTCTCAGGTAACCAAATGTGTGATTAATCTGCATATACATGATTATTGTGAGCATTTTTTTGTGAGTAACCGCATGAGTTAACTCGTTAATTTTGGCGGCCCTGATTTTTTTTGTCAAAATGGAAGGAACAAATATATTTATTAAGAAAATATAAAGTACTTTATTGATGCATATTATTTCCAGGTTATCGCAGGCCATATAAAATGATGTGGTGGACCCCTGGCTCTTGAGTTCGACATCTTTGTACGAAACTATCTGAACAAAACATCCACAACTTAGCTTAGTGTCATAGCTAACAAAGCAAATTAGTGTAATATCTACTCTAGCCCCTTTGAGATATTTAATGTGTTCTTAGTATTATTCTTTACTAATACATTGCTATTATTAATAGTAGTAGTAGTTGTTTGTCAAATAAAACCTTTTAGAGCTTTAGCACACTTAAAAACTTGCCATATCTTGCAAGAAATGTGTACACATGTTCATCACGACAGGTTGCACGGATAATCTTCAAAGACCAGTGAGACCACATAAGTAAGACACATGGGTCATCTGCCATTTTGGTGGTCAAGTCTCATTTTCGGGGGAAACTGGGCCGTTCCGTTTAAATCTTGATTTTTTTTTTTGTGTTTGTGTAATGTTCTTATTTGGACCTGTTTATTTTGTCTGTAGAATGTGTCGCAAGCCAATAAAAAACAAGCATCGGGCCACAAATAGCCCCCGCTCCGCACTTTGGACACCCCTGTTCTATAGATTCCCTTACACTCAGAGTGAATTTTTTAAACAATGTATTTCTTCATAATTACAGCTAATAAAAGCAAAAAAATTCAGTATGTCATCAAATTTGAAACCTTTTTTAAAAAGTTGCACCTGTGATGGACCCATTTATGAAGTCATACTTATTTGAGTCTAAACAACCTGCCTTTGGTTATAAAGGGGTTCATTGAACTGGAAATAAAAATGTGAGTTTTAACAGAAGACACTAAGATTTATTTTTTTAATGAAATGACTTCATAAAGTAAATTACTATGGCTTCCGTTGTAACTTTAATGACAACACAATTGAACAACTATTTTACACCTTAAAGTGGTGTAGTTGGGTATAAAGTGTTTGTGTGATCTACTAGAGGGAGAATTAAACATCTGGATGTGGTGACGCTGCTACGACGCATTCAACCTCCGCTGGGCTTTGGCAAGTTCTGCCCTCATCGAGCAGCCTGTAAGGTAATCTCATGGAGACACACTTGAATACACTCAGTTAAAGGATTTACAGACCATACAAACCTAGACTGTCTGTTCAAAAATTGGATATAATTGAATAAAATTTAGGCTTTTTAATGTATATTTAACAAGTACCTTTAATTATTCAATCATTTAATTAAGTATTTCAATATTTAATTAATATTTAATTTGTTATTTTATTTCAGGATTAAATCATTGTTTGTCATAATTTTATTGGTTTTTAAATCTGATTAATTCTTTAGTCATTCAATTAATCACTAATTATTAGGCGAGGCGTGCCACATTAAATCATGGGGTGTGCCAATTTAAATGACATAGCGTACCAGATTAAACGACGTGGCGTACAAGATTAAATGATGTGGCGTACCAGATTAAACAATGGGCGTTCCACGTTAATAATGTGGCATGCCAATTTAAAGGACGTAACGGGCCACTTTATACGACGTGACATGCCACTTTAAATGAAGTGGCGTGCCACTTTGATTGAGGTGGCGATCCACATTAAACAATGTGGGGGTCCACTTTTAATGACGTGGTGGGACAGTTTGATGATGAGGCGTGCCACCTTAGATGATGAGGCGTGCCACCTTGAATGACGTAGCATGCCACATTAATGATGTGGCGTAACACATTAAATGACGTAGCGGACTACATTAAACAACGTGGTGTGCCACTTTAATTTACATTGCGAGTCACATTAATGACGTGGCCTGCCGATTTAAATGACGTGGCGGGCCATAATAAACAATGTAGTGGGCCAGATCCGCCCCCCGCGCCTTGCCTTTGACACCTGTGGTGTAGCAACTAAAGTAGAAGAATGCAATGAAGTTGCCAGAGGTCTTTCCACACTTTTAGACCGCAGATATTGACCAGTAGTCTTCCGCTTCTCTGGTGGACAAATGGAAGTGCTATAACCAATCAGGTGTTAGGATCCGCCAACTGACTTTAATGGGTGAATTTGACAGACGAAATTAATTCATGAAGCGCACACGTTCATGAAATAATTAAATTAATTATATAATTATTAACATAACATAATTAAAATATTAAATAATCATTAAATAATTATGTATATTCAATTCCAATTATAATTAATTATTGACATATTTAAGTAAGTATTTATTTAATTTTGTCCCATTTGACACTGTGTATACTAGGGTTGTATGGTATACCGGTATTGGTATAGTACCGCGATACTAATGAATCGTTCGTACGTTTAAAAAAAATTTATATTATGTTTGTAAACTCAGGAAATATGTCCCTGGACTTTGAATATGACCAATGTATGATCCTGTAACGACTTGGTATCGGATTGATACCTACATCCAGGGGCGCCGAAAAGGGGGGGTAAAGGAGACGGATTCTAGGGGCTCATGATGGAGGGGGGCCCAGAGAGGCCCCTAATGATGATGAAATTATAATACAGAAAAAATAATGACACTGTGTTGGGGGCCCTGTAAAGATTCTTTTCATGGGGCCCAAAATCCCTAGCGGCGCCCCTGCCTACATCTGTGGTATCATCCAAAACTAATGTAAAGTATCAAACAACAGAAGAATAAGTGATTATTACATTTTAACAGAAGTGTAGATAGAACATGTTAAAAGAGAAAATAACCAGATATTAACAGTAAATGAAAAAATAGATTAATAATCCATTTTCTACCAATTGTCCTTAATAATGTTGACAAAATAATAGAATGATAAATGACATAATATGTTACTGCATACATCAGCAGACTAAATTAGGAGCCTTTGTTTGTTTACTTACAACTAAAAGACAAGTTGTCTTGTATTTTCACTATTTTATTTAAGCACAAACTTGCGATAAGAAACATATGTTTAAAGTACCGTAAGATTTTTTGTTAAAATAAAGCCAATAATGCCATTTTTTGTGGTCCCCTTTATTTAAAAAACTATCGAAATAAATCGAAATACTTTTTTGGTACAGGTACCAAAATAGTGGTATCGGGACAACACTAGTGTATACTGTACATATACTCCTGAGAACCAGCGTCCGCCACAGTGGACATTTGTGATTCACATAAGAGGGCTATTTTATTATTATTATTTTTTTACTTTCTTTAAAAGCAACACCTCAATGGATAAATATCAATCAAAAATATCGATACAAATGCCTTTATTTAGTGTTTATTGTGTCTGACTTGAGCTCAAATCACCTCCAATAGTGTTTTCTTTAAGTAAATTCCCAATTCTGATGACAATATTTGCCATTTGAATGAATATGACGTTGATAATACTGTCTGTACTCAGCGATTAGTTGGCATGAACATGCCTCTCAACAGCGACGGCACCGTCACCTTCAACGCCACCCTCTTTGCTCTGGTCCGCACTGCACTCAAGATCAAGACAGAAGGTCGAGAATTGTCAACATCAGATTTTTTATTGTTCTTTCTGAAGTTACTGTTTGCTGTCCTCTGAGCAGGAAACTTTGAGCAGGCCAATGAGGAGCTGCGAGCCATCATTAAGTCCATCTGGAAGCGTACAAGCATGAAGCTGTTGGACCAGGTCATCCCCCCTATTGGAGGTCAGTGCACCAATAATAATAATAATAATAATAATAATAATAACTAGATGAGGCAATTCCTGAAGGAATTGCGTGTGAATGCTCCAATGCTGAAGTTGAAGTGAAATGCTAACAGAATGTACGTAGTATGAATGTAAGAAGAGTTTGAATTTCCAGGAAAACTGGAATTTGGTTTAGAACTTGTGAAAGTGTTAGTTTGAATGCCCAGGGTGGGTGGAATATGTTAATGTTGGAATGGTTTGAATAGATTGAAAAATGTGGGAATTGTGCAACTTAGAAAAATTGACAATTCATTTTGAATGGGGAAAATGTCCCTGAAAACTGGGAATTCTTGGAAATTCGGGAATTTTTAAAAATTGTTGAAGGAGAGCACACAATTTTGAACAGGCTGAATATTTTGGAGTTGGGACGGTTTGAATCGGATGAAAAATGTAGGAATTGTGGAACTTTGAAAAATGTCCCATTCATTTCAATGGGAATTTCATGGAAATTTCGGGAAAAGCGGGAATTTTTTGGAAAATGTTAAAAGACTTGAATGTTCTTAATCAGTGATTGGTGTTGGAATTTTTCAAATCGGTCGAGCAATGTTGAAGTAGTAATGTCTGTGTTTACTAACAAGACATCATGGCGGAGCCGAAGCCGAGTTTCTTAACATGGAGATATTCTCACTACTTTTCTTTTGTCGAGCACAAAGAAAAGAACATTTTAGTTAAATGTAAGTTGTGTCTTGGATCAAAGATCCTATCTACTGCCCAAAACAGCAATTAAAATCTGCTGAAACAGCTACAAAAGCAACATGCTTGGACGAAGCTAGTAAAGAGAGACACACTTCACCTAAGGATTTTAACGGAGGGACTGCTAGCCAAGACAACATTGATAGAGCCATTGCAGCGTATCTGCTAGAAGACATGCAGGCTATTTCTACAGTGAGTTACCCGCTTTCAGGCAGCTAATTAGCATGATAGCGGGCGTCAAACGGCAAATGGCACGAAAACATTTTCCAAGTTCCTGGACACAGTGGACAGTGAGTACATAAAAAAGGAAAGCGAGCTAAAGAAGACACTCCAAACTCTGCCTCTGTTCATCATTCAG
Source organism: Nerophis lumbriciformis (assembly GCF_033978685.3). NCBI lineage: Eukaryota > Metazoa > Chordata > Actinopteri > Syngnathiformes > Syngnathidae > Nerophis > Nerophis lumbriciformis. The sequence continues at coordinate 53,189,069 of NC_084548.2, forward strand.
CACTGAAAGTACACACACGCTGTCAATTCTCTTATATACTCTTTCATTCTGGACTTCTAGAGCGTTTGATTATCACATCACTCTAAATGTATAGACTATAAAGTTCACAAACATAAAGAGGAATCCTAGTGGGCCAGGCCAATCTTTCCTTTTCTCTAAACTAAAACTGGGGAAATGCGTAGAGTGTTCTGGGCTTCACTGAAGACATGATTTTATTTCACAATTCCTTGAGAGAAAAAAAGGCCTGGTTAGGCGTGTGTATAGCAGTATGTGTGCTGTATATAGTGACATGACATATACCGTATTTTTTTCAGTTTTTTTTCATAGTTTGGCTGGGGTTGCGACTTATACTCAGGAGCGACTTATGTGTGAAATTATTAACACATTACCGTAAAATATCAAATAATATTATTTAGCTCATTCACGTAAGAGACTAGACGTATAAGATTTCATCGGATTTAGCGATTAGGAGTGACAGATTGTTTGGTAAACATAACAGCATGTTCTATATGTTATAGTTATTTGAATGACTCTTACCATAATATGTTACGTTAACATACCAGGCACGTTCTCAGTTGGTTATTTATGCGTCATATAACGTATACTTATTCAGCCTGTTGTTCACTATTCTTTATTTATTTTAAATTGCCTTTCAAATGTCTATTCTTGGTGTTGGGTTTTATCAAATACATTTCCCCCAAAAATGCGACTTATACTCGAGTGCGACTTATATATGTTTTTTTCCTTCTTTATTATGCATTTTCGGCCCGTGCGACTTATACTCCGGAGCGACTTATACTTCGGAGCGACTTATACTCCGAAAAATACGGTAATCATGTCATGTGTGCCTTCCTTGGGTGAAGCCAGGTTTACAGCTATGTTGTGAGATGTTGTTATTATGCGGTTTGTTACTTACTTATGTGGCAGCTATTTAAAATAGTTTTGTCAATTTGTTCTGGCCCAAAATAAATTGGCCCTTTGAAACATATCTTTGTCTTTGTGTGTTGTATGTAGACCACATTGCTTAGCAGAGTTCAGTGATGCAAATGCATGTCAAGTTGATCAACAGATTGTATTACTCTCCAGTGCAATAACAGTACTGAAATGAAGGCTAAAAGGGCAAAAAATTTAACTTAATTAAGTTACTAAATAGTTACTTTTCACAGTAATGCTTTTTTTTTTGGTGTAAGTAACTGAGTTAGTAACTGAGTTACTTTTGAAATAAAGTAACAATTAACTGTAACTAGTTACTGATTTTCAGTAACTAACCCAACACTGCTTATTAATGCCTTATTCTGCATGGCCTTATTATACAACAACCCGAACCCCAACCCCAACCCCAACCCTAACCCTAACCAAATAACTCTAAATTAAGTCTTTGTTACTTACAATATGTTCCCCTAGTGCAGGGGTCGGCAACCCGCGGCTCCGGAGCCGCATGCGGCTCTTTGATCACTCTGATGCGGCTCAGCAGCTTACTTGCTGAACCCCCCAATTTTCCCGTGAGACTTCCGAATTTCAGTGCCTCTCGCAGTAAACTCCCGGGATTAATATTCACCGATATTCACCCCTACGGCTATAATAAGGGCGTGCCATGATGGTACAACACTTGGCGCCCTCTACAATCTGTATTAACAGAGTGCCAGCCCAACACTTGTTAAACAATATACATCTTTTGCTTGCCCACATACGTGACAGCAAGGCATACTTGGTCAACAGCCACACAGGTTACACTGACGGTAGTCATATAAAACAACTTTAACACTCTTACTAATAATGCGCCACACTTTGAACCAAAACCAAACAAGAATGACAAACACATTTCGGGAGAACATCTGCACCTTAACACAACATAAACACAACAGAACAAACACCCAGAATCCCATGCAGCCCTGACTCTTCCGGGCTACATTATACACCCCTGCTACCACCAAACCCCGCCCCCACCCCTCTGTGCGTTGGTTGAGGTGGGCGGGGTTTGGTAGCGGGGGGTGCATAATGTATCCCGGAAGAGTTAGGGTTGCATGGGATTCTGGGTATTTGTCCTGTTGTGTTTATGTTGTGTTACGGTGCAGATGTTCTCCCGAAATGTGTTTGGCATTCTTGTTTGGTGTGGGTTCACAGTGTGGTGCATTATTAGTAAGAGTGTTAAAGTTTGTTTTTTTATACCGCCACCGTCAGTGTGAGCTGTGTGGTTGTTGACCAAGTATGACATGCTGTCACTTACGTTAGCAAAGCGGGAGCTCCATACGACGTGTGGCTGATCAGGCACGCTGACTGTAATGGGTGCTATATGTTGTACCATCACGGCACGCATGACGCTGACACGCGCCGTTAAATAAAAACCCGCGTGCCTCACCAGCTTTCAAATTCCACATAAAGGTGTGGGCAGCGTGTCTGAGACCCCTGGTTATACATAGCACAAAGCAAAAAAAAAAACTTTGTATGCAGTGTTATTTCATTTAAAATTTCAAAAAAAATTTGCGGCTCCCATTGTTTTCTATAATTTGTAAAACTGGTCAAAATGGCTCTTTGACTGGTAAAGGTTGCCGACCCCTGCCCTAGTGTCTAAATAATTCTTAATTAAGTCTTTGTTACTTAGAATATGTTCCCCATACGAAAGTGTTACTGCATTTTGGTGTAGAAAAGCATATGTGAATGCTTTGGAGCCTTCACACAATACTAATAATGGATGGTGCATTGATTTTCAGATGATGAGGTCACTGTCGGAAAATTCTATGCCACTTTCCTGCTCCAGGATTATTTGCGTAAGTTCCTCAAGCATCAGGAAGAATACTACGGCTACCGGCCCTCTCGGAAGAATGCCTCGGGCCCTGAGATCCAAGTAAGAAACCTCCATAATTCTTATCTTCCTTCGTGTTCCATCCCACATTAAACTCTTTCTCTGGTTAAACCTCCAGGCCGGTCTGAGGAGCATCGAGGATGAAGCCGTTTTAGAAATGCACAGGGCCATTTCTGGAGACCTGCAGAACGAGGAAGAGATGGACAGAGCCATGGAGGATGCTGGAGAAGAGCATATTTACCAGGTGAGGAAGCATGTGACCTGGCAACCAGGAAGGGAAAATGGAGTAACGACGCCAATACTTTTCCAGCGTACCCACGGCTTGTTTGGGAATCGCGTGGAGTCGTTTTCCGCTGAGAACGCCAACGCTCAGTCCCCAAAAATGACCAACCAGAGGCCTCTTAAGTTCATGGAAAACTACCCTGAGTCAGCACTTATCCCCTCCGCCATCGAGCCCGTGGCAGACCTTTTGCCAACCACGACGCCCAAAAATAACACCAACAACAACGCTTTTGCGGAGTGAGCCACACCCAACACAGAGATTAGATGGCCGGGAACATTTCTGATAATCTTCTTGCCTTTTAGCTTCCCGTCGGAAAGAGAAGGAAGTCCAGAAGATCTGAGTGAGGATGCAGAGCCAGGTACTGTGGCCATTATATTTGCCAATCACACATGACCCTGCTAATGTTAGCATGTTAGCATACTAACCCTAGCGTGCTAGCTTTTTCAGCTATTGCTCAGATTAATAAATGTTGGTATTTGATGTAAGTTAACTGATGCTAGCCTTGGGGAGGGGGGCTAATTTTGCAGGTATACACCTCAGACATATATTTTGGTCCTTGACGCAAGCTAACTGTTAGCTTTAGCATAATGATCTCTGCATATTGGCAAAGGGACAAGCGGTAGAAAATGGATGGATGGATGGATAGACATCCCAAATGAGATATTTTGGTACTTGACGCATGATAACATTAGCATGTAATCCATGTTAACATTAGAATGCTAAAATTGTTGGCAAGTTTTACAGGTATACACATCAAAATAATTTTGTACTTGAAGCATGCTAATGTTAGCATTTAATCATGCTACCTATTATGGCTTATTTTGCAAGTCTACACCTCAGAGTAATATATTTTCGTACTTGACGTATGCCTACTGTTAGAATGCTAATGTTAGCATTCTAGCTTTTTCAGGTATTGCTTCAGATATACCCCTCAGATTAATATATATTTGGTGCTTGACACAAGCTAACTGATGCTCGCTTTTTGGGGCTAATTTTTTGCAGGTATACACCTCAGACATATATTTTGGTACTTGACGCAAGCTAACTGTTAGTTTTAGCATGCTGATTTGCCTTGTCTATAAAATCCGCTACACCTTCCTGATACCGAAGTACATGTCAAACTACTTCCATAACGTAAATGACCGCCATAACCACAACACCAGGGGGAACTCCACTAACCACGTTAAACCCAGATTCCGATCTAACAAAGGTCTTAACTCATTCTCCTTCTATGCCACATCAATATGGAATGCGCTCCCAACAGGTGTAGAAGAAAGGGCATCTCTATCCTCCTTCAAAACCGCAATAAAAGTACACCTCCAGGCAACTTCAACCCTAAACTAACACCCTCCCCGGATTGTTAATAATCAAATGTAAATACTTTTTCTTATGCCTTCTGATCTCTCTCTCTCTCTCTCTCTCTCTCTCTATGTCCACTACTTGCTGTACATATCCTACTAAGTCAGACCTACACTGTTTCAATGTCCATTTCTCTGTTCTCAATTGTTGATGACTGAAGTGATGATAACAACCCCCCCCCCCCACACACACACACACACTCCCCGGATTGTAAATAATGCAAATAATTATATGTATATACTCTGATGATTATCTTGTGTGATCACTGTATTATGATGATAGTATATATCTGATAGTATATATAGACTTAGACTTAGACATTCTTTTTATTGTCATTCAAATTTGAACTGTTCAGTACAAATAAGAACAACATTTCGTTACATAAGCTCATGGTAGTGCAGGATACAAAAGTAATAAGGTGCATATATAAATAAATAAATAAATAGGTTACTGTACAGATAAATATATTGCACTTTTTCACATGATTCCATGTTTATGGATGTATATTATATTATCTTTTTTATTCCAGCAAGTTAATCCATTTTGGGGGGAGTTGAGGGGATAATTTAATTATGAAGCGATAGGGTTGAAGTTGCCTGGAGGTGTACTTTTATTGCGGTTTTGAAGGAGGATAGAGATGCCCTTTCTTTTACACAAGTTGGGAGCGCATTCTATATTGATGTGGCATAGAAAGAGAATGAGTTAAGACCTTGTTTTTCTGAGCCCTGGTCAGGCAGCGGCTTTTTGCGATCTCCTGGATAGGAGGAAGAGGAGTCTTAATGATCTTTTATTATTATCTATCTGTATCATGAATCAACTTAAACTTAGACTTAAACAAGTTGAAAAACGTATTCGGGTGTTACCATTTAGTGGTCAATTGTACGGAATATGTACTTCACTGTGCAACCTACTAATAAAAGTCTAAATCAATCAATCAATCAAAAAGCATATTGGCAAAGGGACAAGCGGTAGAAAATGGACGGATGGGCGGACATCTCAAAGTCAGATGTTTTGGTACCTAATGCATGTTAACTGTTAGTGTACTAAGTGTTAGCATGTAAACCATGTTAACATTAGCATGCTAACATTTTTGGATACTTTTACATGTTTACACCATAAAATAATTTATTTTTGTATTTGAAGCATGCTAACTGTTCGTATGCTAACATTAGCATTTAATCATGCTAACTTTAGTATGCTACCATTTTTGGCGAATTTCGCGGGGCTACACCTTAGTCATATATTTTCGTGCTTGACGTATGCTTACTGTTAGCATGCTTACTGTTAGCATTCTAGTTTTTTAAGTTATTTTTGAAGGTATACATACACCTCAGAGCCATATATTTTAGTATTTGACGCATGCCAACTATTAATATGTTAACGTGAGCGAGTAATCATGTTTACATAGCATACTAGCTTTTTTGGCTAACGTTGCAAGTATACAGTTATATATTTTGGTTTTTGATTGATTGATTGATTGAAACTTTTATTAGTAGATTGCACAGTACAGTACATATTCCGTACAATTGACCACTAAATGGTAACATCCGAATAAGTTTTTCAATTTGTTTAAGTCGGGGTCCAGGTAAATAAATTCATGGTACTTGACGCATGCGAACTGGTAGCATGCTTACATTAGTTAGCATGTAATCATGTTAACATTATCATGCTTGTTTTTGGGCTAATTTCAGTGTACACCTTGAAGTCATATATTTTCGTACTTGGTGTATGCTTACTGTTAGCATGCTAGCTGTTTTGGATAATTTTGCAGGTATGCACCTCAATCATGTATTTTTATACTTTGACACATGCTTGCTGTTAAACTATTTTTGAAGGTATACATCTCAGATTCAGATATCTTGGAACTTGACTTGATATATGATGCTTTTTGGCTGGCGTGCGATTAGCATTTGCCTTTCAGCATTCGAACGCAATTTCTACCAGAATTACTTTTTCTAGTTTCTAGGGATATTGCTGGAAAATGTCTATCATCAAAAGGCCAATACAAACAACTTTATACCTAAGCAGTTGGGACTAACACATTATATATACGTATATATATATACATATATATATATATATATATATACATATATATATATATATATATATATATATATATATATATATATATATATATATATATATATAACATTTATTGAACCAACAACAGTGTTTTATTACAAGCTAAGCTAACTTTACAAGAGTATATTGTTTAAATTCCCACAGTGTCTAGGCTGAGCAGAATATAATCTGCAAAAAGTCAGATTGTGAGGGCTGATATTAATGAAGTAGGGGCCCCAGATGTTTTATGTTCACTTGCTCTTTACTGTCAAAGACTGAATGAAATAAAATGTCATTCTTCCATCTTTTAGACAACCTCAACTCCTGGAACTTCACAGTAAGGACAGACAGAACACAGGTACTTTTTTCAAATAAATCCCAGAGTGGACGCAATGAAGCAGAGCCTACTAGTGTACGCTGTGTGCACTTTTATTAAGGGAGTTCACGTGTATTTTGGGTTCAGGGTTTTGGTTATGTAGTTACTGACAATGGGTTTCTGAAGTGTTCCTGAGCCCATGTGGTAATATCCTTTACACACTGATGTCGCTTGTTGATGCAGTACAGCCTGAGGGATTGAAGGTCACGGGTTTAGCTGCTTACGTGCAGTGATTTCTCCAGATTCTCTGAACCCTTTGATGATATTATGGACCGTAGATGGTGAAATCCCTAAATTCCTTGCAATAGCTAGTTGAGAAAGGTTTTTCTTAAACTGTTGAACAATTTGCTCACGCATTTGTTGACAAAGTGGTGACCCTCGCCTCATCCTTGTTTGTGAATGACTGAGCATTTCATGGAATCTACTTTTATACCCAATCATGGCACCCACCTGATCCCAATTTGCCTGTTCACCTGTGGGATGTTCCAAATAAGTGTTTGATGAGCATTCCTCAACTTTATCAGTATTTAATGGCACCTTTCCCAACTTCTTTGTCACGTGTTGCTGGCATCAAATTCTAAAGTTAATGATTATTTGCAAAAAAAAAAAAATGTTTATCAGTTTGAACATCAAATATGTTGTCTTTGTAGCATATTCAACTGAATATGGGTTGAAAATGATTTGCAAATCATTGTATTTCGTTTATATTTGCATCTAACACAATTTCCCAACTCATATGGAAACGGGGTTTGTACATAAAGAGAACTTGTTAGTGAAATGTTGGTGTTCTGGACGCTATTCATTTTCATTTTCTTTTATTCATTTATTTCAGGCAATGACATTAAAAAAAACAAGTTTGACAACATGTAATAATATAAATTAATATAATGCAAAAGGTAATGTACAGTATGTAAGCATGATGAACCAGTTTTGCCTGAAAGGGAGTGAGAAGAAGACAACTTATTTAATCCCACCCCCAGTTCTCCATTCAGTGATTATTATTATGGGTCCTTTAAGGTCGGGGTGCAGTTCTGGTTCTGGTTCAGGTTCTGATTGGGGTTGCTGTCCAAATGGTCAAATAATGTACTGACTTACAACGTATGTAAAGCAAACTTTTTCTTTGCAGTTCCCTTATGAGCCAACAAGGCTCAGCGACAGTCCAAGTGGCAGCTCCCATAGTGCTGCTGAGCAACTTGTCCAGGAGGTAAAAATCATCTCTTCTCTGTGAAATGACCTTTTGTCAGATGAAAAGTAAAAGATGCGTATTGTGAAGCAGGATCCTGAGGACGTACGCACCACTCTGGAGGACATCGAGGGCGTAGCTCGGGCTCTCCTCAAGCAACGCACTGTCAGAAAGACACGCCCCGTCCCCACGCCTCCTCCTCACACCCAGACCGAGGCCCCCCAGGAAGCACAGCGGCCAGATCCGGCTGTGAGGAGGAAGAGGCGTCCTGTTCCCAGCAGTCCCTCTGCTCGTGTCCAACATCCATCAGAGCTGCCTGAGGCTGACTCCAATGTTTAAAGGTCACGCGGACATGTTTGTGCAT